>NC_061866.1:36637049-36937049 GCF_907164915.1 Impatiens glandulifera
AGTAATTATTTGCAATGGTCAGGTTGCAAATGTTTCTATAGGAAAGGAAATGGCATCACTGTTGCACCACTGATCGACGACCTAAAATATTGAATTTTGGAGACCAAAAACAATATAAATTGACTAATACTTCATGTACAAAGATACACAATTACTCAAAAACAATGAAATCTCCTCTTCCCCTATGTTATTTTTCTACATACGCTGATTAGTATATGCAGCCTGGAACAAGGACTTACTCTTCCCCGAAAATAAAGGGGCAGTTGCTTAATCCTGAGCTTTTCAGAATCTCACAGCGCTATGAAATGCATACACAGTTTCAATCAATGTCGAGCTTCTAATGTTCTGTAGAGCAGTAACTACTCATGCTTCATAATAATAATAATCTTAACATGATTTAGTATAACTATAGGTAACAGGCTTAATAGTTTACATGCTTGTCCTTCACTTTATTTGCTTGATGATATTAATTTCCCAGGCTTAACTTTTTCATTTGTTTTTTCCTTTTTCTTGTATCTTTAGAATGATAAGACTTAAATGAAATAATATCAATAAATTGTCTCAGGGACGAAAGATGTCCAAGACATTGGGAAATGTTATAGATCCATTAGATACAATCAAGGAGTTTGGTACTGATGCTTTGCGGTTCAGTCTTGCTCTGGGAACTGCTGGTCAGGTTTGTCTTATCCCTATGAAGTTCTTCTGGGCTGAGTTTTTCATGTTGTGTTTGTCCTTGGAACTAAAACTTATATCTATTGACTAACTTTATTTTCTTTCTTGCAGGATCTCAATCTATCAACTGAGAGGTTGACAGCAAACAAAGGCTTCACTAACAAATTATGGAACGCTGGCAAGTTTCTTCTGCAGAATCTGCCTGATCAAGGCGAAATATCTTCTTGGGAGAGTATATCTGCTTTCAAGGTTTGCCAATTACCTGGTGCAATTTTCCAGAAATAAAGTGCTATCCATAACAATTAAACCTTGCTTTTACATAAAAAATCCCGTTTTTCATTTTATAAATTGTAAAAAAATCAGACGGTGTGTGTAGATAGAGCTTCTTGGCTCATCAAATGCTGGTAACATGTTGATGATCCTATTTGGGTCCAACAAACAACTTAAAGCAGGCATCACTCTAATTGATGTGTATTTGACCACATAATATATCCCCTCCTTGAAAGAAACCCTTGGCACAACTCTTGCCTTGAACTTTTGCATCTCAACCCCTTGCATACCACCTTTTTTTCTTGAAGATTCATTTCAAAAGGGAATGATTCTCCTTGGCCAACAAGTGTTGTCTATGCGACTATGACTTAGAGCCCGCCAACCATTTACTTTTGATCTACGGCCAATGACATTTGGTCCCTTCTTCAGAATATCTTGAATTTCCACTGGCTGATTCTGGGTCAATGAACTGGATGATCTTCAGAAAAAATCATTAGTGCCGATTGGAAGACTATTATTCCCTTCCGATCTGAAAAGAGCAAACCAATATAACCTTCCATGGAAAGCGCTTTGGAAAAGAAAGGATCAAATGCTTTCTCCTCCACACATTCACATCCATCAAGGGGATATGCTCAGGATGGGAGTACTTCAACCTCATAGGAATCTAACACTTTTGTATCTTGTTTTTCCTTACTGTTGATCTATTCTGTAAAATAAGAACCCTCCTCGCACTCATAACCTTATTATTTTTATCTAAAACAATGTTGACCTTCTTCAAAACAAAATGTTTTTGGTAAGAGTTTAGTATTTCTTCATGTTTTTTAATAAAAATTGCGTATAATTTTTTCAGTTTGATCAAGAGGAATTTGTAATCGGACTACCATTACCAGAATGTTGGGTGGTAAGATTCTCTTTTAGGGTGGATTTATTTTTTTATTTATTCTTTAATACAAACTTTACCTTTTACACACCATATGTTCCTTATTTAGGTTTCAAAGCTCCATATGCTGGTTGACACAGCCACTGCAAGCTATGACAAGTTTTTCTTCGGAGATGTAGGGAGAGAACTCTATGATTTCTTTTGGGCTGATTTTGCAGATTGGTATGCTGTTTTTACCATATCCATCATCTTAAGCCTACTAAGAACTTGCGTTTCATTTGATTAATATTGGAATTGCTTTAGTCTTTTAAATTGTGCTTACTGGAAATTCCTGAAAATGTATTTTAATAAATGGTATGGGTAAAACAACTAAGAAATATCAAAATTGATAAAATAACTATGAAATATCTAAATTGTTTTAATGGAACTGAGCTATAATGTTTACATTGTGTTCAATAATTTACGCAGGATACATGGAAATTGTATCTTATTGGATAATACTTTAATTGATTTACTTCTTTTTAATTTGTCTATAGGAACTAGGAAGTTCAAGTTATAGTTCTATATGCTAATGAACATTTTTATATGGTAAATGGTAAATGGTAATTGTGCAGATTCACCTGAGAAAACAATTATCAATATATTATATTTGTTTGGTGCGTACCAGTTATGTTTTTTTTATATATATTTTTTATTTATTTTTTACGTTGCAATTATTTGTGAGAAGTCATGAGGTTTTTGAGGCAGGGAACAGTAATTTTTTACATTTTAGTCAAGCTTGACCATTGTTATATCGTGAACATTTGTCTAAATTGGCCTTTTTATATGGTAAATGGTTATTTGTGCAGATTCACTTGAGCAAACAATTATCAATTTATTATATTTGGTTGGTGTATACAAGTTCTGTTTTTTTTTCTAATTATTTTTATTTATTTATGATTCGATTATTTGCGAGAAGTCTTGGGGTCTTTGAGGAAGGGAACAGTCATTTTTTACATTTTAGTCAAGCTTGACCATTGTTATATTATGAACATTTGTCTAAATTGGCCTTTTCTCTAGCCTAATGTTAAATGTTATAGTTATCTGCGGTTATATGTTTCAAGTCCACTGTCCTTATTGACTTCTTCAGTTTATTGTAAAACTTGCAACAAAAGAGTGCTTGTGATGGATATGAAATCTGAAATCATAATTAAGAAGATTCCTTTCTAAAAATATTTGTTACGTTGTCTATAGACGGTATTTATTGTTTTGCTTTCTTATAGGTATATCGAAGCCAGTAAAGCTCGGCTTTATAACTCAGATGATGCTCCAGCTGTTTTATTGACTCAAGCAGTTCTTGTATATGTCTTTGAAAATATATTGAAAATGCTACATCCTTTTATGCCGTATGTTACTGAAGAGTTGTGGCAGGTTTGTGACCTTGTCTTCTCTAGCCATTAGATTCACTTTTGTTTAAATGTATTTCTTTTCAAATGATTTAGGAATTTTGATGTATATATGTACGTCACATATTTTTCTCACTATGGATGGGTTTGCACAATTACATTTTTTTTTTTAATTTAAGAAGCTAGTACGACCTCCCAAAGGGTTTGCACATTACTGTAGAGTTAGTGTATATTTATCTAGTTCACTATGTTTATTTAGTTGAACTAATAATTAATTAATGTATGTCCTTTATTATTCCGAGCTGAATATTATGTCTTCATTTCTATTTGATGAGACACAATAACTGTTTGTGATGAATCTTTTGCCTTTATAGAAGATGCTTTTAAACTTTAATTTTTTTTCGTTTCTTAGAGATTCATTTTTCTGCTGATGGTATTATGCACATTAAACAGGCTTTGCCAAAGAGAGGAGAAGCTCTTATTGTCTCTAAGTGGCCTCATACTTCACTTCCTAGGAACGAAATTGCAGTAAAAAGATTTGAAAATTTTCAAGCTATGGTGAGAATATCAACTGTTCTTTATTTCCTCATTGCAAATTGATCTTAAAGTTAGAAGTCTGATGATTCTTAAATTTCTTTTTAATGAGATCAGACTAGAGCAATTAGAAATGTACGAGCAGAGTACTCTGTTGAGCCAGCAAAGCGTATATCTGCATCGGTTGTTGCAAATTCAGAAGTTCTCCAGTATGTTTCTGTAAGTAATCTTCTTTATCTCATGGGAATTTTAAAAGTAAGGTTGTCTAAATCAAGATGAAGATCTGACTTGATGTTGAGTCCTTTACCTTTTTCCCTAATTCTTCATTTCCTTTCTTCTTTCTGTTCCTTTGAGTCGCTGTTTGTCTTGAAAGAAGCCGCTTTCACAACATGTTGCAATTCGCTACACTTATTAAAACAAACTTATAAATTAAAAAAAAAGAGACATATAGGTCCCATTGAAAACACTTTTTATAGTTTTGTATCTGGATTTACATATACGTTTGGAAACTAAATTTAGTAAAACACATATTCGAAAATTTATTGGATGTTTCTTATCTGGATACTGAAACATAAATTATAAGTGTATCCATATGGGGTTATATCTTTCCATCTTTCTTTTTGTTTTTGTATGAGAACCGTTTAGATCAGCCTTTGAAAAATAATATTGAAGTTGATGAGAATTTGTAGCTTAAATATGAATATCTATTGACCCTTGTATGATTATAGACTTTGAACTCTACTTTGCACCACCAGTTTGAATGCTTCATATAACTGGTTCAATATTAGCTCACAACATTTTCTTCATCCCAGGCTGAGAAGGAAGTTTTGGCTCTTCTATCAAGACTAGATTTGCAGAATGTCCATTTTACAGTTTCTCCTCCAGGTTTGGTAGCTCATGATTTTCTACTTCTACTCAAGTTGTTTGAACTTTGTCAATTTACAAGCATATCCATAAACCGTGCTTCAGGTGATGCAAACCAGTCTATCCATCTTGTTGTGGGCGAAGGGCTAGAGGCATATCTCCCTCTAGCTGATATGGTGGATGTCTCGTCTGAGGTAAAGCGCATCTCCAAGCGCCTTGAGAAGATGCAAGGAGAATATAATGCCATTGTAGCTCGATTGAACTCTCCCAGCGTATGTTTTCTTTCTATTATACCCAGACTACATGTGTCATCTAAAGTATGCCATAATCTGAAAATGAGTTAAAAGGAAATATAGTAAAGAAAAACAAAACGGCATATTTATACATAAAATATAATGAGTTAAGCGTATGGAAAAAAATTTGTTTATTGGAAGTGTTTCACAAAAATAAGTGTCTGGAAAATAAATGTTGAATAAATCAAATGAAAAGATCTAAATAGTTTTTAGTATTTGTTTTGATAAAATGTAGAACTAATGTCGGGAATGTCATACAGTTACTGGTTAAAGTTGTATTTTAGACACTTTTATTATATTATTGTGTCAAGTATTTCATATCTTACCGAATTAAGCTAGATATTTTATCTTTTCGATCAGATGGATCGTATATAACAAACTTAATTCAAATAAGGGATAATCATTTAGCTATGTCAAGAGTTATAATTGTTCTTGTAATTTCGATAAACTTAACAACATTCTCTTTTATAGTTTTTTTCTTTCAATTTCGATAACTTAAAACATTAGTTACTAAAACAAAGATAAGTTCTCTGTTTATCTTGATTTTCAGTCTGTCGCCGCATCATGTAACAGTGAAGTTGAATGCTTATTATGATATTGATACTGCATAGCTTCTTGTTCCCATCTAACTTCTTAATTTTGATTTCTTCAGTTCATAGAAAAAGCTCCAGAGGACATAATTCGTGGGGTCCAAGAAAAAGAAGCCGAAGCAAAAGAAAAGATAACTCTTACCAGAAAACGATTAGATTTCCTCAACTCGACGATCATGGTTCCAAAATAGGTGATAAACAACTCTTTTCTCCATTTTTCGGATGCATCAATAGAGGCTAGCCTTGTTCTATGCTGTTCCTACAGATTCTTCAATTATTATTAGTATTCATTCAAGCATTAAAGTTTTGGTCTAGATAGTTCTATCAGAAGGCATTCGATCCGGATTTATATTTCTATTGAAATGAGGTGAAGTTCTAAGGTGTCTGATTTCGCCTCTTGTAACTGTTGAGAGCAAAATAAAAATATAATGTATAATGAAATTATGTTGCTGCTATAGTAAAGCTCATTAAAGTTAATTTAGGGCTCTTTTCATTTCAAATCTGTGTAATATAAGTATAACTTCCAGTTATGCATGTTAATAATTTTTTTTTGTTACCAATTGTATTCATTCTCTCAAAGTCTTTAGATCAACTCTTCATTGATCTAACTTTTTGAGAGCTGGTTTGATGTGGGATTTTTGAGATTTTCTTAGGATTTTATTTAGTTTTTTTTTAAAAAATTAAAATATTTCGGGTGTGAAACCGACCTCATGACCATGAAGTATAAGTTATTGTGAATTGAGTCTTCAAACTATAATTTTTTTTCACTATGACATTATTATCATTTCAATTAATAAATCACTATTTTTATTAATTAATATATTAAAATATTTTTATTTTATCTTTGTAAAATTTTATTTTAAATATAAAAACTTTATAGTAATTTAATCAATTGACAATTTAAATAATTTAATATTCTAATATTATTTAGGCAAAAAAAAAATTAAAAAACTAAAATAATCACCATCAAAGCTATTAGGGTTATTTAAATGATTGTGGGGGATAATATTGATGTGAGTATATTTTTAATTGGGGATGATATTGATGTTAGTATAGTTTGGTAAAATAATTTAAAAATATTAATATATAAAGATAAAATAAATAATAATAATTTTTAAAAAAAAGTATTTTAGTATTTTAAGTAATGAATTGAAGGATGGAATAAAAGAATAAGAGAGTGATATAATATTATTTTGGAGTTATATAATAAGGCATTGATGTTAGTTTAATATTAATTACATATTTTTTTTCAATGTATTTATAGTTGAATATATTTTTAAATGAATTATAATTATATTTTAAATATGTTATTTTAAATTAAAGTGAGATTATAATCAATTTTAAAATAAAAATAATAATTATATTATTTATTTATTTTTATTATTACTTATCCCCTTGTTTTAAGGTAATTTTTCAAAACAAGCTCTATATTTTTTTTTATAATTATAATTTTTTATTAAATATATTTTAAATTTAATTATTTATATTATATGAATTTTTTTTATAAATTTAATTATTTATATTTAATATTTTTTTAATTATTATTTTTATAAATTAATTATTTATATTTTATACACTTAAATTATTATTTTATATAATATAATAAATATTTACTTAATCAATTTCAAATACATATAAATGTATATAATATATATATATATATATATATATATATATATATATATATATATATATATATATATTCTTTATTATATTGTTATTTATTTTAAATATATATCATCAAGATAGTGAATTTAAAAAAATAGAAAATAAATTATTATTTTATAATATTATTTATACATTTAAAACTCTTCACTTTCTTGAAATTTTATTATATATTTTTATATATTTAAATTATTATTTATATAATATAATAAATATTTATTTGATTGTGATAACTAATTTTAAAATAAACAATATATATATATATATATATATATATATATATATATATAAATATAAAGTGACATTTTAAATTATATATATATTAACTTGGATAAAATTAACTCTCTTGAACTCAAAAATAAAATTCAAACATTAGATAATTACAAAATTTATTATAAAATTAGTAATGTAAAATATTTAAAAAATATATTTTTAACTGATTAAGTAAATATTTATTATATTATATAAAATAATAGTTTAAATATATATAATATAAAAAATTAAATTTAGGATGTGTTTAATAAAAAAAATATATAAAACTGAGTTTAACAATAAATTAAATTAATTTGAAAATGAATTAACAAAAATAGGTTGGAGTACTCCAAATAAGTTTACATTAAACCCATTATTATAAAGAAGTTTTGTAAAATTAAAAAGAGACGTTAAGAAAGGCATTTTCGTTAATTGTACTATGTTTATTTTATTTTTTTGTCAACAATGTACGGTACATTTGACCTAAATTTGGACAGGCACATGGGATTTTTATTTATTTCTTTCTTTTTAGAATTTATCCACATGATATGCACATGCAATTATAAATTATGACAGAGTAAACATTAAATGAATTGAACATGGATTTATCAATTAATTATGTGAGTAATAGGAGACGTGGCATCATTTATTGGATTAAAAAAAAATTATTTCATGTATTTGAAAGATTGCTAACTCATGCTTTTTATAACTAATTAAAATTTATAAAAAAATTATGTTTATTTAAACAATTTCGATCTCATATACTCAAACTATTTTTTTTGGGTGGTGTAATTTAAGTGAATTGAATATATTTTTTAATAAATATTTGTTGAAAAGGAAGGTTTTAAAAAGTTTGTTGAGTTAAATTTTATTTTTCCATTTAATAAATTGATATTTTAAGTTTGATTATCACTAAAAATATATTAAGTTAAACGTAATGTATGATGGTTTTTATATTATATTTTAAAAAGTAAATATTTGAAAAAAAAAAATTATATAATTGATACACACCATCAATTTAAGTATAGTTGTCTAGAATAAAGAAATTAAATTATTGATACAAGGATTTCAACACATTTTTAAATTTGTTTTCGAGATCATGATTTATGACTTTATTAAGAGGTATATTGTAGTTTCTCATTGCCAATACTCTATCACTTCAATTAGGGAGTATTGAATCTAAAATTTAAACTTAAAAAGACTCGTTTTATGGGTTTTATTTTGAATGAAATTAATTTTGTTCAAAAAGTCATTAGATGATATATTGATTAAAATGATTTTATTCAAAAAAAAAAAAAAAGTTTTATTTTTAGGTTAAAAATGATTGAATTGTGAAACAAAACAACAGGGCATTGAATTGGAGAGGGCTGGGATGGGATTGGATTGTAAGTTGAAAAATGATAAAGAAATAGGAGTAAAATGCTTTTAGAGTTCATATTAAGTACTCAATCTTCAAATATTTGGTATTTGATTTTCAAATTTGATTGAATACACCTTTAATTGTACAATTATATTGGCACTAAAATGTTGACAGAAATCTTCTTCTTTTTTTTTTTTCATATTTTTCATTGAACCCACTTAAAAAAAAACAACGGATTAAGTATGTAGCCCGCAAATACACTTAACTATTTAACCAGACACAGAATTTGACGTAGAATTTGTCGCCTGACGGGCTCGAACACAGGAACGGACGACAAATTCTGCGTCTGATTAAATGGTTAAGTGTGTTTGTAGGCTATATACTTAATCCGTTGTCCCATTTTAGATCCCATTTTCTAACCTAGCGGCAATAAGAAATGGATATTAATCCTAAGTTATTTGATTCAAGCCCGTCAGACGGCAAATTCTGTACTTTGTTAAATGGTTAAGTATGATTGCAGGTTACATACTTAATCAATTGTCACATACTTTAACAAATTGAATGGTCGAAGGCCTGAAGTAAGCCCGCAAGCTCACGGCTAAGACAGTCCACCCAATGACAGCTCATTTAATACAAATTAAAAATTTTAGTTAAATTTACTAGTTTTTTTTAACCTAAAGTGTTTAGTATAGTTGTTTAAGATGAAAAATAAGAATATTTATTACGTTATGAATTCAAATTAAAAATAAATAAATAAAAAACAATTTTTAAACTAAAATTAAGACAACAATTTTTTTTCCACGTTTTTCTTGATGGGTAACCAAATTATTGGGGCCGACACTAAGTAGCCTCTCTTATTCTTCTCTTATTCAGAGTCGGCCCCGAGTTTTGGGTTGCGCCAACCCCGATAGATAAAATGTGGTGAAATTTGAATCCATAACCAAATAAAATTCTCAATTTTTATCTCGAATCACTATATTTAAAAATACAATAAATTTAAATAACTATCTTGTTTTTTTATTAAATGGATTGTTCTACCCGAGCCAGGTCGGGCCTCTCTTACTTGAACATTAGCTCGATGTATTTTCTTATTTAACCCTTGGAACTCAAAATTTAAATGTGTTTAGTTGAGATTAGTAAAAATAAAAAATAAAAAATGAAAAGTACAGATGGAGAAAGTTGACAAAAGTGGAAGAGACGTGTTTAGAGTTACCTCCCCTATTTGCTTCCACGGCTATGTTTGCGGATCAAATCATATGGATGACATTTAACAATTCATTATTAATGATGATAACTCCTCACTCCTCATGATCCAAATATATTGAATAAGATCAAAATTAAATCTCAAAAATAATAATAATATGAATCAATGGATAATGAGTTGTATTATTTTCTGAAAAGGATAAAAATCAAATGTCTTAATAAGGAAGAAAAAAAGAGAGGAAATGTTATTAATTTTTAGACAAGATATCAAAATCAATTTACTATTATAATAATAATAATAATAATAATAATAATAATAATAATAATAATAATAATAATAATAATAATGTGAACTCATTTAACAATAATAGTCATTGCATCTATGTATATATTTTTATAAACTAAGGGGCAAAATTAATATTTCCATTGTCATTTTAAAAAATTGTAGAACATCTTCATTAATTTGCTATCACAAATGCACCATAATTCATGTCTAGTGTATTTTATATATATAATGATGCTTAATTTTTAAAATGTCGGGATTATCGGGTCAAAAACTTTAGTTAATTTGAATATATATATGTGAGAGTAAATGAATACTTGAGTCGGATTGTGGGTTGACCCGCCCATAAACTTAAAACGGTTATAAATTAAATTAAAAATGTTATATGTATGTTTTGAATGTGCAACATAACAAAATAAGTATAACCCTTTTAATCAACTAGGCTAATAACACTTTATACTTTAAATTCAATACAAAATTAGATAAACGCGGAACATTTTAACAATATAAGTTCAAATTTTTAACTAACTAATCCCTCTCTCTCTATATATATAATGATGTTTAATTTTTAAAGTGTTCGGATTGCCAGGTCGTGAGCTGTGGTTAATTTGGATATATATGTGAGAATAAATGGATACTTGAGTCGGATTGTGGTTGACCCGCCCATAAACTTAAAACGGTTAAAAATAAAATAAAAAATGTTATATGTATGTTTCGAACTTACAACATAACAAAATAAGTACAACACTTTAACCAAGTGTGATTGGTTTGTGGTTTGTCGAAGGATAATAGGCCGATATCAATTGAAAGTGGTTAAAAAATATGAATCAAATATTTGATTGACCAAAGTGTGAGGTCACGATGTTAAATATTAAAAAATATGAATCAAAATTTGATTGACCAAAGTGAAAGTGTAAGGTCACGAGATGAGAGATTCATTCGGAAAAAATATGTGATAAAATATGTGAAAAAATAAGTTGTTTTACCGAAGTGAATAAAATGTGGAATGAGAACGTTCTATTTTTTTTATTGTGATATATTATTCGTGATTTATTAAGAATGTTAAATATTGAATATATATTATTATTTATTTTATTATATTTTTATTTTTATTCACACGGGAATCTTCATAATAATAAGTAATATTAGACTCCAATAGATAATTTATATAATTATTCAAAATTTAACTTACAAAATATATATACATACACAAAATTATAATATTATTTCAACAATCATAAGTTTTAGCGGTTAAAGTATTAACATTTCATACTGGTGACTAGGGTTCGAATCCTAATTATTATATGTGACTCTCTCGTCCACGGAGGGTGATTGAGAGCTTAGGATCATGTTTAAGAATGCACCATCGAATTTGGTTTCAAAATCATTATAGATATAAAAACTTAAATGAATTGGTTAGTTAATTTTTTAAATATTTTTATTTTTTCAAATAAGTATATAATAATAAGTAATATTAGACCCCAGTAGATAATTTATATAATTATTCAAAACTTAACTTACAATATATATATATATATATATATATATATATATAAATTATAAAATTATTTTAACAATTGTAAGTGGTTTAGCAGTTAAAGTGTTAACATTTCATACTAAAGAACATGGTTTGAATCCCTCTAAAAGAAATAATTATTATATGTGAGTGCGCGAATATTGGTAGATGAAGCGGAAGCGAGAATATTGGCTTGAGTAACGCAAACATTGGTGAGAAAACCTAAAGGTTCGTCCATTGGGGGAATGTCGGCTTGAGTAACATAAACATTGGTGATAAAAACCTAAGAATTTATGCCTAAAGGTATAATCGAATTAAAAATGCACCTCAATTTTGGTTATTAAATAATCAAAATCATTATAGATATAAAAAAATATAAAACTTAAATTATTTGGTTAAATAATTTTTTAATATTCTTATTTTTTTTAAATTAGTATATAATAAT
Organism: Impatiens glandulifera; assembly: GCF_907164915.1. Lineage (NCBI taxonomy): Eukaryota > Viridiplantae > Streptophyta > Magnoliopsida > Ericales > Balsaminaceae > Impatiens > Impatiens glandulifera. Next base: position 36,649,262 of record NC_061866.1, read on the forward strand.
AAGTAATATTAGATATAATAGAATTTTATATTTGATTGGTAGTTTGATCCAAAATCAATATTTGAAGATTTGTTTTATCGAAACTATTTTTATTTTCACCTAATTAATGTTCAATTTATATGATTTTTGGTAGGTTTAAAAAATAATAAACAATTTTAAATAAAAGGAGTAGATAAAGATAAGTTTTGTCATATTTTTTAATAATTAAATAAAAAATATTGAATTAAATTATAATTTACATTTTTTATTTAATTTTTTTTCCTTGGATTTTTATATCCATACTAGTGTAAATGGACGGGCTAATATAACTATAATATTTCAAAAATTATGAATTATTACACACAAATTTACATGAAGTATAATTAATTAATAAAACCCATTATGTAGACTTGGCTAATAACTTGCACACTATGGGTTAATGATTTTCAATCCTCTTGTTCTAAGGAAAGGATCTCCCAATACCTAAGTCAGTTCACATTATCTTATTTAATTAAATAAAAAAATAAAATATGAAAAAGTAAGTAATAAATAATTAATATTTTCTAATATTGCGTATATAAGATACAAAATAATGTTATAATGAACTCATTTATTGTAAGAATAGAACTAGCTAGTTGCATTTTAAATTTGTTTTTAGTATAAAATTAATTAATATTTCATCACCATTTGTAAATTTTAGAAATTTCGATCTCTTCAAATCTTTAGTAGAGATCGATTCTTCCAAACTATTGATTTGTTTTTGTTTTTTATCGTTAGACAACCCCTAGAATTGGGTTGCTCCATCCTAGTAGAAAATGTGAATTCTTTTTTTTATACCCTTCTCCTAATTTTAAAAAATAGTTAAAATAATATTTTTGGTGAGATTTAACTCATAATTATTATTTTTCATCTTTAATCAATAGGATACACCTTATTATTAAATATATATATACAAAACTTTTATTTTATTTTATTTTTAATTAAATGAACTAGGGAGTAGGCTGCCCTAACTCATCGGCTTGCCGCCGGGCTTATCCAGGTAAACAAATTTATTTTGGTTGTAATTCTTAAAAAAATGTAAAATTGTTAAATCTTCTTAATTAAATTTTTAATTTTTATAAATTTGTCATAATGAATATCTAAATTCTCATTTAGTTATTTTAATTTTGTATTATTTAGAAATTAATTTTTTTATATACAACTATTTATTTGAATTAATTAAAATAAGAATAAACACATATACATCCTATGTATTTTTTTACCCGAGTTTATTCTCGAGATAATTAGCATTACTATCTTTTTTTTTTTAAATTAGAACGTTTTTATTAAATTGTTATCTTATTAAATAGTATTTTTTATTTTTATTTTTTTAAGTTATGATAAAATAACATTAGATCATAACTATAGCCTCCGCTCATAGTGGGAAGAACTTTGAATAGAAACGGAGAAACATGAAGCTATCTACGCAGATATGATTTCTATGTGCATAATTCGATGTAAATCTAAACCTAGATAATTGATCTTATATAGAAACTATTTCCAATTGAGCTAATTAATCTACTTAATTAGATAATACAAGTTTATAATATCGATGAAGGTTAGTTGGAATAATTTAGAACTTATTTAGAATAATAACTATAAATATACATAACGTGTGTTGAATTAATTGGGTAAGTAATAAGAAAGAATAACATTTTAATTAATACATTTAACAAGAAATGATGTAATATAATCAAATCCCCAATATTAACGCCTCAAACAACGCATCAATCATGTTAAATGTCTTCCTCCTTTCTCTATAAATCTTCACCTCCCTTCCCTTCTTTCTTCATCACTTCCCAACTATAAACATATAACTACCACTTTCTTCCTCGAATTCTCATTCAATGGCCAGTCGTTCGTATTCCCTTCTCGTCGTCTTCTCCATTCTCTTCATTCTCGCATTTTCTAACATAGCCGAGGTAACTCATAATTCCATGACTTGTACTATAACATGTTTTTGTTTTTTCGGATATTTGACTACTTTCTTTAATATTGTATCAGGCAAAGTTGCGTCCTTCTCGTAATTCCTCATCCTCTCTTTAAAATTATATTATACATTTCTTTTCATCATTTTCATTTTTTATTACGAATAAACTATAATGAATGGATGCAGAATGTAAGCCGAGGTGTACTTACCGATGTTCGGCGACGTCTCACAAGAAACCGTGCATGAAATACTGCCTCCAATGTTGCGCTAAGTGTCTATGTGTCCCACCGGGGACTTATGGTAACAAAGAAACATGCCCTTGTTATAACAACTGGAAGACTCAGGAAGGTCGCCCTAAATGTCCTTAAGCTTAACTCATAAATACTAAGCAAATAAAGCGTCATATGCATTCACTAGGGCACTATTTTTAGTTAATAATCTTCATATTGAAATAAGGGCTTATTTAGCTTACTAGTAAGTATCATTTGTTTAAAGGATATGGACCAATTAATAATGTTGTCCATTTCTATTTTACTTATTGGCGCTATATATATGAAAATGTAATCGAATTTTAATTTGGAATTTATATAAATCCTTTGAGATTTAAATTCAATTATGAAATATTAGTACTATTTGATTATTGTTTTATGGAAGGATTTTAGAATTTTAATTACATTATTTTTTTGAATAATGATACATACAACACCCTTATACCTTATACAACATCTTCACACATCACCTACCTCATTTAAAAAGAAAAAGAAAATATATCTTAAAAAAAAATACAAGAGAGAGAAAAATATTTTCTCTTTCTTTCCCAATGAGGTAGGAGTGCTTTATATATTATTAATCTATTTCTTTATGATTGAGACTAGAGAGTATTTTGACTTTAAATTATGGTATTGATGGGTTTATTTTTATTTTTTTAAAGAATTTTAATATATTCCTATTTAATGTCAATTATATTATTTAATTTATTAATTAAAATTTTATAACATTTTTAATTTTTTAATTTTTTTATTAATATATAAATATTTTTAATAAAAAACTAATTTCTAAAAATTATTATCAATATTTTAAAAATAACCTAAGGATTATTTTAAAAAAAATGATAAAAACACATAAAAGATGGTCAACGTTCTAAACAAGCATTCATTAATTAGTTTCTCTAAAATTAATAATAAATACAAAAGTTCGTACAATGGTACTTACTTTATAACAACAATAATTATATAAATATTAGTAGATGTAATTCTTACGTTAACTTTGTTATAGAACTTAAAACTTTAATATTTTAAAATTAAATCAACTATAAAAGTTGACCATAATGTATAAATCACGTGAGATTAAATGATTTGTGATTTGATCAATTCAAGACACAAATATAACAGATAATTCCTCTTGTTACAATATAAATGAAGGGTTAATTTGTGGGTTGAACGGCCGAATTTGAGATTGAGTCTTGAGGCGGCACAAAACCTCGAAGCTTAATATTAATATATATATATATATATTTTTATCGATTTAAATATAATAGTATTTGTAACATGAATTTTAGATATAAAATATCATCAAAATAATATGTCATAAGTAAATACAAAAAAAACAAAAGAGATCCAAACAAAATATAAAATTCATGTTCCGAACTAGTACATACTCACTTGAATATTACTCGTCTCGCATTTTTTGAAGCGAAAATATTGATCAAGTTTGCATAATCAACTTTCTTAATAATTTTTTTCTCGATAGATAACATAGCTAACACATTTAGTCTTTCTTACGACATAGTTGATCGAAGATAAGTTTTAATCAACTTCAATTTTGAAAAACTGTTATCAAGATGAAACAAAATATCATATCTTTTAGGACCTCTTTCAACCAAAAAGTCCCTAATATTTTGCATTTTGTCCCATTTTCCTGGATATCAACATTTAAAGGAAACAAAATCTTTTGATTTATATCTCTATCAGTGTCACTTTTAGGCATACTTACATCGTTCTCATTTTCAGACTATTTTGAGTCTTCACTGCGAAGTTCATTCAATTCACCATGTTCTCGATCATTCAACTTATCATCGATGTCATTCTGGTTCACTTGCTCTATTATATGATCGCTTGTGAAATACTTATTACGGCTTCCTACTTGGCTTTGAATTAAAGTATCTTCCTTTTGTTTTTTCTTTTTTTTTATGCCCTAGACAATTGTTTTCTTATAGGAGGCATGCTTGATAAAACTCTAAATGCTAACCTGCATTAAAAATTTATAAATTAACCAACATTCTATGAATCTATGATTAACCACAATATTGCACTTCCGCTATACAATAATGCAAGATACAGATTGTGAATCCACTATTCCATCAGATAAGTCCTCAACAACAAAAAATAACCAAGTAAATCGAACCAAAATCTCACCGAAATCGGAGGAAGAACTCTAGTGGGCAGTGGCGCAGTGCCGAGAAATAAAGCTGGAACGAGCGAAAAAGGCCCAAGAGCTCGGGGAAGGAGACAACCGAGTTTTCTGCTCCGATTCCGGCAAGCTGGAGGATCGATGGCGGACTTGGGGTTTGGGGGAAGTATTTCCTTTTCTTTTTTCAGAATGCTTGTTCTTATATTTTTTTTTCTTTTTCCTTGATTTTGTTGATAAATGGGAATCGTGTCATTCTTTTCTCCAAGTAAGATAATGTTTTTTATTTTTATTTTTTTGGATACAAATTAAGTTAAGACTTATCATTGATAGGTTATCAATTATTATTTATGAGCTTTTTAAAAATAAGCCCATGAACATATCATTATAATTTATTCTTTTGAATATTTTGGTGCCCCAAGAATATTTGGGCCTGAGGCAATTGCCTCACTTATTACACAGCAGGTCCGAACCTGGTTAAACTTACCTTACATGTCTTCATAAACTCTAAACTTTATCACTAGTCTCTGCAATGGTGGTGATAGTATAATCCTTTTAAAACTCAGAACTTTAACGTCTCTAAGAGAATGGTCGACACTCCAAATCGAAGGTTGCAAACATAAATTTATATTATGAGGAGTGATAGAGGAAAAAATTTGGGAGAGAGAATGGGGGAGAGAATGATGTGTTACCATATCACTGGTTAAAAAAGGATAAAGGACGAGAAGCAAAAAAATTTGATATTTTTTTCATTGCGTCATTCCATCTCCCAATCATTTTTCTTATATTATTTTAATAAAGTTAACCTAGCTTAGTTGATCAAATGTTTTATTAACATATAGTGATTTAAGAATCAAACTTGTATGTTATTTTTATTTTTCTAATCTTGGGTGCTCATTTGAAAAATAACAGTAAAAACATAAAAAAAAAAAGTTCAACAAAATAAATAAATAAATAATTGTATTAGGGAGCTCGAAAATTGATTTTATATTTATGCTTAATTTTAAATAACAAATATTCTCACATTAATTACAACATGTTTGGAAAGCCTGCTTCTATTGAGTAAATATTACTTATTTATCAGTTAAATTAAACATCACCCACTTTAATAAATTAGCTAGTGATATTCAAATAGACATATAATTCAATAATATATGACATTTCGTTTAAGTGATACATTTAACATTCAACTATTTTTAATTTTGTTCAAATTAAATTAAATTCCTCAACTTATTTTTATCTTATTGCAGGTTCATCAAAATGAGTATCTTAAATATGTGAATATCAAATATATGAATTAGTAAGCTATAAGATGTTTGATATTGTTTAAATACAAGTAAGAATATCATTATAAGAATGATTAAGAATATCATTATAAGAATGAATTATAGATAACCACTAGGATAGTTCAAGTTGACAAAAAAAAATGTGTTTAATTAAAGAAATGTTTTAGTTCGATGTTACCAATACAAATAGTGCCTGAATCCAATTACTAAATGACACATGTTAATCTTTATATTCATTTCTCTCACTTAACTCATAAACTTAACTATAGTTGAGAATTTAAAAGAATAAATAATATATTCAATTATTTATATATTTTTATGAGAAATTAGGAAGTGCATAAACGAAGGTTGAAACTCAGTCGACAAAGTATATGACCATTTGTCAACAAAGTATATGACCATTTGTCGCATTTGCCCCTCGAGAGGGTCATTTCAATCCTTCTCGAGTCATTTCAACCCTATGTCAAATCCTGTGTCTCGAAACTCAGACAAGCCTTTACCTTGTGCCTCATTTGCAACCCAAATTACAAACTGTCAACAAACACAAATAATCCCAGAAGCAAAAGAAATGATATGCTGAAGCAAAAGCCAAAGCCCAATAAACCAGAATACTAACAGCCAAAACCCATAATTAGAATGAATAATATGGGATTGGGATTCACAACAATTGAATATGGACAGCCAAATATATAACATTGAAGCCTCAAGAACACTGATCTAATGCAAAATAATAAACAAACATACAAACAAACAAATGAATAAAGATCAATACAAAAGATGTAAAATAAGGTTGTTATCTATCTAGCTAGCTATATGCCCTTGTTCTATCATTGAGGATTCACCCGGTTGGTTCCTCTTGAAAAGCTTTTTGACTATTTTATCCCAATTCGTTCTTCGCCCTCCAATCTGTGACTTTGTCTTCATTGTATCATCAGATGAAATCTCATCTTCTTCTTCTTCTTCTTCTTCCTCCTTTCTCGACGTTTCTTCTTCTACTTCACATGTGGTCATTGCATGAGGCACGTTTAGACTAACAGCTCTTTCCAAAGCATCTCTATGCTCCTTTTTAATGGTATCCATCCTCTCGATTCTTTGTGCTTTTGGAGGCGTTATCCTCGTCTCCTCTTGTTGATTTTCTTTCATTATCTGTATTCATTAGCCATTCATTTCTCTAAAGGTGTTTCCATAATATTGTCTTTGTTTCTTTAATGCAACACTTTGATATAGAATTTATTGAATTTTGAGTTCAAAACCAGATATTAACACATGATCATCAACATATCCATTATCTCTGCATCAACTTGATCTTACTCAGATTCAGAAATTTATTGACAATTCCCTAATGTGTTTCTAAATTGGGTAAATCCAATTATTAAGATCCAATTATGAATATGGGGTTATGACTTACTTCAAGAGCCTTCTCTGCTTCTCTATGAATCCAAACAATTCCATGGTCTGATGTAGCATTGCAAGATAAGACAATGTGTTCAAACCTTCCATCAACAGGAATGGCTGTTCTAACTTCTGGAGGATACCTCCCACATCTGAGTTCCACAAAAAAAAATTGAAAAAAGATTGATAATCATCTTTGAAAGAGAACCCAATTACAGAAAAAAGCATAAATTACCTGCAAAATTTTCTTTCCACAATATGATACATTCTACCAGGAGCATATAGTCTTCTAAAATCCTTAAGTTTTCTTCCTTCTGGTATGAAATTATCTCTCAAGCAAACCGCAAACAATAAACATGGCAAGCTGTCAAAAGCATCAATGCCTGGTTTAAGAGAAAATATTATAAGACATAAACAAAATCTAGAAGATGAAGAAGAAGAGATTCCAATTACATACCAAAAGACAGATTTAAAAATATCTTCTAAAGGAGTTGGAGTTCTTGGTAAGAAATCATCCTGTAAAACCACAGAATGAATGATATCTGCATACTTAACAGCTAAGTTAAGTGACATACACCTCGCCGGCGCAACAGAATAGCACCGGAGCTGATTCTTAGCTATACCCGCCAATTGATCACGATGATTCGCCACAATTATAGTTGCCAACGCCGCCACGCCTGAACCCAATGAATGTCCAGCGAAAACAATCTTATAAGAACTTCCATTTTCAACCCATAACCGACAAAGTGTTTCAGATTCCTTATTAAGCAACCAAATCGCAGATTTCAACAAACCATGATGAACATATCCTCCATCAAACATCTGCATACCAAGGCGATTATCCATTAACAGCTTATAATCACTATCCTTAATCAAATTGAGGCCACGAATCGCTACAACAATCTCGCGATGTTTATGGTCGGAGTAGATTATGTAAGGCGGCGCATTTCCTTGTGTCTGTTGGTAGGTTACCCGTTTCACGACCCAGTCAGGATTCAATCTGTACCCATTTGCAGGAGGGTATTGGGGTTTGTGTAGATCTTCTTCATAGACAGCGAGGATTAAGCGGCAAATACGAGGAATGGGTTCGAATTCCTCGGCTGTAGCTGTCGGCCAGGTGGCGCTATCATAAGATCCAATATAGGTACAACGTTTCCATGCCCACCGGAGACAACCTATTACCACCACACACTCCATTCCACATGCGACCGACATCTTTGTTTGTTTGAATATAGACTGAAGCTATATACTATGCGTGTAGCTAGAGAACGTAAAAGGTGATCTTAATTCAAGTTGGGTTTGGAGGTTGAAGACGATGAAGGGTGCTTTTATGGGAAGGGAAAGGGAAAGATATCACGTATTCACGTGGCGGGTAAATCCTTATAAATTGCAGAAATGGAGAAGACACGCTGTAGAATAAAATTGATTATCAAGCGCGTGCGAACAGAGTATGATGAAGGAACAAGACGAAGTTATCTAGTTATGACTTGTTTGTTTTCAGTTATTTTAGTTTAATTTCAAATAAGTTATCTAAAAATATGCCAAATTGTTATTTAAAGTTCCAATCTTGAATATGCCCAATTGCTAATATGCCCAATTGCTATTTAAAGCTCAAACATGAAAGTGAGTTGAATTTAAACTATCAAAATTTTAATTATTTGAAATTTTTTTAAATGGATAAAATCTCATTAAATTGTTTTAATATATTATTTTAGTTTTTCTAATTAATTTGTCATGTTTTTAATTTTTTTTCATTAAGAAAAAGTAGAATGACGCCATAACAATTACTCCCGTTTCAACTCAAAGCATTTTCAGTTGAAATTAAACTTGTGACATTTTTATCTTTTAAGACGACTCTTACCATTGAACTACTTAGGTCGATTAATTTGTAATTTTTTTTAAATAAAACGGTAATTAGAGACGTTTTTGACATATTCTTTAAAATTAAGTATTATTTTTTGAGTTAAATTTAGTTTGGGTAACTTAAAAAAATGTGTAATCTAAGACAAAATTTAAATAGAGATTAAAAAATTATTTATTTTTTAAAGAAATTTGTAATTACATAATTTTGTGATCTATCAATTTAGATGTATTTGTATTTTAAATTAAGTATTTTTTTGAAATATATGTGTTTAAAATTATCGAATACGGTTTGAATGATTTAAAAATGGATAATATATATAAATAATTCAATAATTTAAAAATAAAAAAGATAATTGTTATTTTGATTTTAGGTAAAATAATTCAAAAATGAAATAGTAAAATAAGAAGACAAATGTATTCATTATTTGTGATTTTTTTTAAATAGCTAAATTTGTGATAGTTAAACCTAATATGACACAATTAAAAAGTTCAAACTCTATTTAATAAAATTGACCCAAATTCAAAACCCAAATAACAATTGGCCTTTCATAATAACTTATAGATTAATCAAAATAACCTGCCTTTCAAATATAACTTATAATTAATCAAAATAACTTGAAACTGAATGAGGCTTGATAATTAACAATTAAAGTAGAGTACAATTTTTACCCTTTTGGGCCTTTTCCAAACAAGGAATTAAATTTTTTGTTATATTATTATATTCTCTCTTTTGTTTGGTGGAGTGGTCTGTAAAGAGGTAGCAATAGTTGTCATATTCGTTAGGAGATGCTCCTTCAAAATGTTACGTTTTCTAATTTACATTAAACTAATTCAAATTTATAAATTAATATTTCATTGTAAATGTCAAAAACAAATATATATTTATATAAAAGAGGTTGCCGGCGGCCAGCAAACACGGGTCAAAGCATTGTAACGGTAACATTTTTGAATAATTGAACTTTATTCTTCTTACCCATAAAAAAACTTCTTGAAAAAAAAAGATAAGTTTTAACTTATTTCTTGTCATTATAATTATATTGAGTTATCCTTAATTTATTTTAAGGTGTTTTAGATAATATAAATCACGCCAAATCTTGTTTCTATCAAATTGACCAATCAAGTCATTAACAGAAGAAGAGGCGATAACAACCTTAAATCTAGTCGCTAAAGTTTTGAATGATCACTATGAGATATCCTCGAATGTTTTAGTTGATGCTATTTTTCCTTACCAACGAGATTTAATACTATCTTGATAACGCAAGGACCCTTAGCGGCAATGTCAAATCATGTCTTTATTAGTTTTTTTTTAAATATTTCCGTCGCACCAAAAATAAAAACCATGGTTAAAAGTATTCTTGACTCCCTAAGTTGTTTAGAGATGAAAAAACTCTTTAAGGAGGACTTAATTTTGTGACACGATCAAATATCGTTGGTGAAGGGTACTTTAGTCTTTTACACATTCAATGACCAGATTAATTAATTATAGTGATAGAAGGTTATTGTTGACAAAGTTTTACAATTTTTTTTGTTAAGCATATATTTGTGTAATTTTAATACATTCAATTATTATTACATAAAACTCATAAAATTATATAACAAAAAGTAGAATAAATTTATATAACGTAACATTTCAAACTATTTGTTCATAAGTTAACATAAATAGTTTGAAAACATATTAAATAAAAGTATAAAATCAAAACAAGGAAGTTATGACAGTTAATAGTTAATGTCATACTATCTTCCTTAATTAAAAAAAACAATAATTTATTATCAACAACAAAAAATCGTTGTCACATAGCCTTCTCTCATATCTGGAGTGTACTTATTTATTCTTTATGATTTTAAAACTAAGTGTGTGCATGAAATGTTGAAAAATAAAAAACAAATATATTTAATTAAAGGAGTTTTATTTATTTGAGAATCAATTTTTGTCAAGTTTATGTATAATCGATTCAGATATTAAAAATGATTAAATATATTTCATATAAAGAAAAGCCTAATCATCGATTGAGATTCCAGACATTAATTTTTTTTGCATTCATGATTCAATGATAGCAATTACTGAAAATTGGCATTTCAACTATTTTTTTTTTAATTAGCATGATCATTTTATCATGGTTTTGGTTGGGTTTTGGGCTTATATTTTATTAGAGTTTATAGATTATAATGGGTTTTAATTTTTAAACCTTTATTAGGTTTATGAGTAATAATTTAGTCTTTTTTTGAGTTTTTAATGTATTCCTATAAATAGGGACATTGTAATCTAGGGTTACTTAGACCATTATTTTATGGAAAATTAATAAAATGGACGACTTCCCGAGGATGTAGGCATTATTGGTCGAACCTCGTTATATCTTGTGTTCTTTATTATTCTTTATCACTATATATTTATATTTTTTCTTTATCGTGTTTAGATTAAATCTTTTCTCGACAACTTTAACTCTCATTTTAATACATTTTAAGACTTTAACTCTCATTTTAATACATTTTAAGTGATAATCGAACTCGTGATCTTTGCTCTATTCCTCTCAAATTGGATTCATAATTAACTAACTTTCACCCTCCCTATTATAACTTATTAGAACATAAACTAGAAATTACATATATCTAGAGCAGGTATGAACGAAAGTATCAGAGAAGAAGAAATGATAAAATAACTAAAGATTAAACAAATGAAATCTTATCAATTTTGACTGTTAAAAAAATCAATGTGGGCCATTAGTAGGTTGTAATATATATCACAATTTGAATACATAATATTGTCCTCTAGGTCAATAGTAATTTTGTGAATTCGTAAATTTATTCAAGAAAAATACATAATTATGACTATGATTCCAAATCAAAATCAAATCAGTAATTTGAATGCATATATAATTAAATAAAATCCATAAAGATCTGGAAATTTTTGGAAGGAAGAAAGGAATCAATTGAAAAATTGAAAAAGAGAGATTTAGATGAAAAATGATTTAAAAGTTAAAACAATAGGGAAAAAGGTAAAGTTTATTTATATTCTTAAGTTTTGTATAAAATAAAGTTGCATTAAAAATTAAAAACCAGCACATGTGAATTAGAAGTTGCACCGTAGGTTAAATTAAACAAAATGTCACGGGTTCGATTTCATCTGAAAACACTTTCAAGTTTAAGCGGATAAATGATTGTGGGCTGTCATACTAGTTCTTCTTTAATTACCAAAATAATTCCCAAAATAAGATAAAAAAAATCCTATGTCATCAAATAAACAAAAGTCTATTTCCTAAACATTTATAATTTATTTCGTTGGATTTGGTAATATAACCATTGCCAAGAAACAAACCCATTCATAAGAAGAAAATTAATATAATTAAGCAAAAAAATAATTAAATCTTAAAAGCTAGCTAGAAAAAACTGAGTTTTAAACAATGATTAAGATGATGGTGGTTAGCTTCTGAATCATCATTCATATTTTGCAACACCTAAAAACTATTGTATTTATGATTATGTAAATATATTTAATTTAAAATAAATCTCTTAATAACTATTCTTTTATTTTTTTCTAAAATTCATCATAACTATTAGAAAATATTATAAGATCCTTACATTTTAAGTAAACAAATTTTGAAAAACAACATAGTGAAAAAGAAAATACCATGTCATATTGTCAACAAAAGGGGCATGATAGTTAGTACCCATTTTGGTTTGTTTATGAAAATGACAATTAATAGGACAAGATACCTTTGTCATGTTATTATTAATTTATCTATATATAGTACTCAATCTCTTTAATAATAGACCCTACTTTTGTGTAAGTTCTATGAATAAAATATAAAGGCATAAATTTTGATGGATGATTAATAAGATGCCTAGAAGTGAAAAACTCTACCGAATGAAGCTAAATTAAGGTGGAATCATGGTTTCTTGCTGGGAGGTTGAAACTGATAAAGATTAATCCATTCATGACAAGTAATAGAATAAGAAGAATAATACTATATCATAAATATAAAAATTAATAAGATAGAAAATCACTCGATATAATGTTAGAGTTAGATTCACTTTAAATAATTATTTTAACCTTTAAATTTAATTATTTAATTTCATTTGAAAAATTTGAATATATTGAAATAAATGTTTGTTATTATCTAAAGAAACAATTAATATATTGTTTCTCTAGAGACATTTAAAGAAATTAATTAACATGTTTTGATTACAATGTTATCCATATAAAATTTTAGAGAATATCTAGTAAAAACTTTTAATTCTCTAAAATTCGATACTTAAATTAGTAACTAAATTATTTATTTATAAATGTTACATAAATAATATGTTAACGACATTTGATATTCTTAAGACAAAATTTTGTTTGATATAATTTCAACAATAAGGAGCACTAAATTGTGAGGTTTAAAAGAAAATATCTTAAATCTCAATTAACCCAAATAAGGAGTCTTAATTTGACCATTCGATCATATATAAATATAAAAGTAAGAAATCAGTTACCTATAAATCAACCCGTCACAAGGGTTGGATATTATTGATGTAATGCATAAAATCGACCCTTTACGAACATGGGTTTTCGAACTCGATAATCGCAGCCCATGACTCACATTTCTCTCGAGTCTGGAGTGAGACAAAGAACTAAAATGGTAGGCTTGACTAGAGTGCATTTAAAAATATCGATTTAGACTAGTTTTGATTTTTTTAGAGTTACCACCTAATTACTTCTCGAGAAATTAGGAAAGAAAAATATTTTGCGTGTTTAAACACATTTTAAAGATTATGTTATTCGTTCACTGCATAACTACACGTGAGAAAATACATCATCGTTATGTCTCACATGCCCGTCATATTACGATCTCTACATTAAACTTTTGGTCATTTATAAAGAATATTATTTTATACCTTATTTATTTATTATATTCTAAAACATGCTATTAAGGATAAATTTAAACCTACTTTAGTGATTCAAAAGGTAAAATGATCACCCTACTTCGGTGATCATTTCTCCTACATCTATAGGCATCATTAATGTCTATTCCGACAACTGACCAGAAGAACAACCAAAATGTCTTTAATGACTTTTGACTAACTCAAGCCACTTGACTCCCTCAACCGACTTCGGGAGACTATAAATAAACTCTATTAACAATTAAGAAGCAAACAAATAGGATCTCCAACCTCTCGTGATTTACAGGAAATTCGCCATTAGAGCTCAAGCTTTCAGATTTGTCAAAATCTTCATATAAGACCTTAGAACTTGGATTCAGATCTAGAAAGCTTCCAAAAGGTCTAAGAAGTGTTCTCCCAAACTTGGTAGCTTTCAATCACCCTTTAATTCATACTTCCAATTTAAAATTGAATTTTTTATATTTCAATTTTCACAAGCTTGTATGTTGTCTGGTTGTTGAATTTTATGATTGAAAAATGATCTTAGGATTATTTATGAGCTTTCTGTGAAAGCCAAGGTCGATCAATCCATATAAAACAAAAAATTCAAATTTAAATTTGGAAAAAATGAAAAACGGATTTTTTTTGTTATTGGGCTAATCCTCAAGACCAACAGCTTAAAAAGCTTCTCAACATGTTTCTATTGATGTTGGACAACTATTTGAATCATGTTGGATCCATCCCGATCATGTTTCATCAAAATCAAAATTTAAATTTTCAAAATAAATGAAAATTTTGAGTTCTTGAATTGGTCCAAATGAACAACTAGTGTTCATGTTTTTATACCAATCAATCATATAAAGTATAATGAAGCTAATGGAAAGATCTTTACACTTCATTACAGCTTTAAAACAAAAAACCCGATTTTTGACTATAAAATATTTTGAACAAATTGATCATCACCCAGGTCGAATGATAGTTTGCGATAATATTTCTAATGTTCGTAAGAGCTTTGTGAAGCTACCCAAGCCCTTGGATCAAATGATCCAAGCCTCTATCAAAATTGTAAAACCTGCAATTTTGATGTTCTTGAGGACTGAGAGATCTGACCGATGATCTTCGTTCAGGACCGGGAGGTCCGACCGATGTTCTTCATCCAGCACCGAGAAGTTAAACCTAGGACCGACGAGTCTCTCACCCGAACAAGAACTCCCGAACCCTAGACCAATGACTTTCACCCAGGATTGAGGCGTACGACCGATAATTCTAACACTCAACCAAGAATTCTAGCCAAGGACCGAGAGGCCTTAACACCCCGACCGAGGACCCTAAGCGCAGATTGAGGGGTTCCCCGACTAGGACCGAGGGCTTTTTAGCCTCGACTAATAAAACAAACCCATGACCTAGGCCTGTTTGATTCCTCTATTAGAATTACAAAATTATTTTTGTAATTTTGGAGCCCCAAACCATTTTCTAAAATTCCAAAAATTTAGAGAATGATTTCAAAATATTTTTGGGATATTTCCACAAAATAATATTTTTATAAAGGCCTATTTGAGATTTATGTTTAAACCCCATGTCTTTGAATAATGATACTCTTCAGATATTTTCCTCCCTATGTCATCATCAACAACGGGTACCTGCATTTAAATAATTGGTGTTACAATTATTTAAATACGCAAAAACCTATGCATGTCTAGAACCAGAAGAATAATCGGTTAAAATAAAACGTTATACAATTGATTTTCAAAAGCCAAATTTATAAGTAGAGACCGCTTTTGAAACAGATACGGAGGATACATCGTGAAAACCCTTTCTCGAGTATCAACAAACTACGAACTTAAAGAAACTTTAGTTAAAAATATGTTTGTACACATATGCTAATTTATTGATTTTCAAAAATCAATTGACAACTTTGTTTTCAAATACATAACATTTTAAATTAATTATTTTTTAATTAATTTAAATAACGAATTTAAAAAAAGTCAAATTGTAATTAATTTGATTCCTGCAAATTCAAAGATTATTTAAATTTGAACCAAATTAATTGTTTTTAATTAATTTTAAAAGTTGTCAAGAAATATTTAATATCTTTAAAAAAAATGTTTTATTTTAAAAGAAATTCAGACACACAAATCGATGTTAAAATTTCTCGAACCTCAAGGTTTCCATAGGACAAGAACTTTTCCGGGGGTTACAACATTCTAATCCTAAAGCATGTGTCTACGTCATTATACAATATAGAAAAAGAATTAAAGTTCAAATATGATACATGTAAATAGGCGTGGACTAGATAAACGAGGATACTTTATGAAAAGTCTAAAGGTCGAGCGTTGGTATCACTCTATTATCTCTATCTATGTTGCGATCTTCTCCCAAACTTCACTATGAAAACAACTAGGGTCGCTCATCCTCTTTTCTTCTATCCTCTATCTCTTTTTCTAATCCTTCTCGTCCACTGTCTTTCTTTAGGAGCAGACCCTTTTGATTTCCTTAGGACAACCGCTCGCCTCGAGCCAAATAAGGCTAGCCCAATTTTGGGGTTTCTCGAAGAACTAACGAAGGTTTGTTGGCCTGAATCCCCCACTCGGTCCTTTTCAATCGATAGACGCTCTTAGCGAAAGTCCACCTCAAACCTTCCTCAATTGAAAACCCCTTCCTCTTTTGGCCTCATCTCTGTCTGAAATCATCGTCAAATTGGTCATCCAATCCCCTCTCTCTTTGTTTCTTTTGTCAGGTCTGGATGCCTTAGTCATGAACAAAGTAACCTTGTTTGGCGTTCACTCTCCCATACTAATCTAGTTTGTTCATTATTTCCAAACTAACCTAATTTGTTCATTCATTCTCAAACTAACCTAGTTTACTATTCAAACTTAGTTATTTTTATTTTTATTTTTATTTTTTTTACATTTAAAATTTATTATATATAAACTAAATTATTTATATTTTAATATATATTTTAAATTATTATTTATATAAACTAAATTATTTATATTTTGATATATATTTTAAATTTTTTATAAATTTGATTATTTATATTTTGATATATAATTTAAATTTAATTAATTTTTATAAATTTGATTATTTATATTTTAGTATATATATATATATTTATATTTAAATTATTATTTATATAGTGTAATAAATAATAAATAATTTTAATAAATAACTAATAAATACTAATAAATTAAAAATATTTTAACCATAATAATATAATAATTAAATATTCATAAAAATATTTTTAAATTTATTAAATATAATAACAAGATTACTATATTTCTATGGTTAAAATAGGGTAATCTTGTTATTATATTTAATTAATTTTTTTATGAATATTTAATTATTATATTTTTATAGTTAAAATATTTTAAATTTATTAATATTTATCAATTATTTATTACACTAAATAAATAATAATTGAATTGTTTGTATATATATATATATTAAAATATAAATAATAAAATTTATAAAAAATAATCAAATTTAAATTATATATCAAAATATAAATAATCAAATTTATAAAAATAATAATTTAAAATATATATCAAAATATAAATAGTTTAATTTATATAAATAAAAATTTAAATTATTATTACACTATATAAATAATAATTGAATTGTAAATATATATATAATATAAATAATTAAATTTATAAAAAATAATCAAATTTAAATTATATATTAAAATATAAATAATCAAATTTATAAAAATAATAATTTAAAATATATATTAAAATATAAATAATTTAATTTATATAAATAAAAATTTAAATTATATATCAAAATATAAATAATCAAATTTATAAAAATAATAATTTAAAATATATATCAAAATATAAATAATTTAATTTATAAAAATAATAATTTAAAATATATATCAAAATATAAATAATTTAGTTTATATATACTGAATTTTAAATGTAAAAATAAAATAAAATAAGTTTGAATAGTAAATTAGGTTAGTTTGAGAATGAATGAATAAACTAGGTTAGTTTGGAAAAATGAACGTCAAACAAGGTTACTTTGGGGAACCATCACATGTCCAAATCTGTTAGGTTTGCTCATTTTTTTTATGTTGGGTTATGTTTCTCCTTGGAGTGCGACTAGTTCCCACGACTTAAACACATAGCTTGCAAACATAATCAACCAAATTAACTAGACGAGCGAAACTTGTCGTCTAATGTGCTCGAACTCAGGACATCATATAGAATGATGTATTCACCTCTTAGTTTGCTTGTTTTGGGATCCGGGTATCTGTGCCGTAGTTAGTTCGATGCTACATATACTGGTAGTGCATGTATCCATTAAGAAAGTACCACATGTATAAAGAGAAAAAATTAACAAATGAGAGAAGTAATGCTTTTCTTTTTTGTATAGATGTCACTTTATGAGTGAGATACATGTAGTGCCTGTACATATGACATCGAATTAACTATGTGACGCCTTGGCATATATTTACTTAACCCATAAAACAAACAACAAATTAATAAAATTGATAAAGTCCATTTAAAACTTAAATAAGTTGTTTTTTTTTTATTTGCACCATTTTTATTTCATTAAAATAAATCTAAATTTTAATTATACTACTAGGGGTAAAGTGTGGTGTCTACTTTGGACATAACTTCTATTTTATTTAATTCTTTTAACACTTTTTAAAAATATTATATATATATATATAACATTTTTATGTTAAAATGAATAAATATATAGTTGTAAACATTATAGAAATGTTTACATGATTTGTAAATAAATAAATAGGCCCGACTATAATATATATAATAAAAAGGCCCATTTCTTTCCGAAAAAGGCTAGTATTCCATAAAATTTATTAGCCTATAATCTTGCAAAATTGGTAATCTTAGTCAGTTGGATTTGTAAATATTGATTCACTTCTGAATAAAATACAACTATATTTGAAAAAAAAATCATGTTAAATCATAATTTTCTCCACTATATCTAGAAGATAAGAAGAACTTATCCTATTTATTAAGATCTGCACACTAGTTTTTCTCACAAACACGAAAATCATTTTAAATCATAATATAAAAAACTAATCATTATAGTATATTATAACTCATAATATAGGTCATTTAATTGAGGAGAAAATGAGAGAAAATTTGGGTGAGAAAGTATAGAAAATTAGTACATTTGATCGGTTAAAAAAATAAAATAATTTTTTTCTCTTTTCTCATATATTTTTTTTTTAATTAATGAGCTGATGTTACTTAAATACTCTAAATTTCTTTCACTATCACTTCTCATAATAAAATAAACTAATAAATAATATTAAGAACATATTAAATTGAGATGAAAGTTAGTATTAAATTGAGATGAGAGGTCGTTACTAATGTGCATGGCTTCTAAAATTTAAATTTAAATTAAAATAAATTATTAATACTTTTAAATAAAATAACAAAAATAATTAAAGGTGAAATATGTATAGTTATAACCGTTTAAACTGAATTGAACCAGTCTAAACTGAATCAAAAATTAATCAAATTGGTCAAACCAAATAACCGACCATTTATGAAATAGCCAAATCGAACTCAACGGAACCGTTGTTCGGTTTTGGGGCGATAGAAACATCAAATCGATCCTGGTTAAAATTAATATATATATATATATATATATTTTTTTTTTTTGATACATTAATATTTTTTTAATAATTAAGTTTTCAACTACTAAACTTAAATATGAATAGTTGTTATTTATTTTTCAAACCTAAAATACATAATTAATATAAGTTTTTCAAAACAAATTTTATGTATAATTCTATTATTTAGCAATAAATATTTATTTATTTTTTGGCGAACACGATTTAAAATTTTCTAAAATGTATATATCGAACAAACTCAGCCCCCCTCACACCACTAATTTTGTCAACTATAGTCGGCATCCAGCATTCTCTCGCATATGGCAACCTCCCTCTCAAGCCCAAAATAACTTTATTCAAGCCCATATTATATGCAACACTTTCTATCTTCTTCATACTTTCTATCTTCTTTACACTATTTTTACACTATTATTTATAATTTTTCCGACTTTAATTTATAACTAACTAAGTGAGTATAAATAGCTAGCAAATGTGGGATGTAAAGTCTTAAGTAGATTTGCACCTTGCACAAATCTAAATACATGATTGAATATGGATTTTATCTTTATTTATTCCAATTTTTTTAATGAGAAAATCTACATAGTGTCTTCCACCAATATTACCATTATTCAACGATTGATACGAACGAAATGATCGAACATGGTATCAAGGTCGCGGTTCGCTTGTTGTGGTTGCGATTACTAGTCGCTCAGGGTCGCTTGTCAAATCAAGAATGTGTGCACTCTCACACCTAACAATAATAATAACTCATAAGATCAACCCTCCACCGCAATCGCAAGAATCACGCGTCATTTGTCAGTTTAAAATGTGATCGACACAATTAGCACAATCGGCACGAACGACATGCTATCAGTTCTAATAGCTAGGTTGGTCATTCATCTTTAAAGCTTGGTTGGAAGGTTATGATTTCTGATTTACCCTGTTATGTAATAACTAGGGTTTCTGGTGTATCATGTTCTGTAATTGCTCTACTTTGTTCCTGTGTTATGTTCTTCATTAAAATGGGAAAAAATAAAATCAATAAGGATATGGAAGTCAAATAATTTTTGATGAAAGGTTTAAGAGAGACAGCTGAAAAAAAATTGATAGAATTGCTGAATAAATTATTCAGGAAAAACGGGAATGCAACAAAAGTAATGAACCAATTGCTGTTAAATATTCTAAAGAAAATATAATAGTAAAACAAGGAAAGAAAGAAGGAATTTGGAAGGTTGGTTACAATGAAAGAGTAAATCCCTTTGGACTGGAAAATCAAATCACAAAGTTCTTGATACACGCAAAGAAAGGAAAGTTTGTGCACAACAAAGATAAAATGTAGCAAACAACCGTCCAATTAAATGTACACTATCTTAAAGACTAAAATTTACTAAAGAAGGAAGAATATGAAAATATAGTAATTGATCAGTTGAAACAATGAGGGAGCTGATGAAGTCCCCTAAATCAAAGACCTATACTATCAGGAGCAATTCAAGTTGGAGAGTAAAGGAAGTTTGAAAAAATAATGTAGAAAAGAAAGAAGAGGATCATGCTTATAAAGGAAAAATCAACTTGGGCGACGTTAAAACAAAAGTGGAGGTACTCAATTCTTCTTTTGAATTTAAACTGCCAACTGAAGTAGAGGAAACGTGTGTTAAGGAATGGAAAAATCTAATGGTTGGAAACTATATAGGGAAGAACAGAGTATCATTCCTAGTCACCAATGAAGCCTTAATGAAACAATGGGAGTAGAGAGTCTGGAGAAGATTTCTACAAACATACACGATCTCTATTTTTTGTAGTTCAAAAAGGGATCAAATTTGGATCATATTCTAAATCATCGACATACTTATATTGGATCAAACTGTAATAAGTTGGAGAGATGGTTTGAAGAATTGAACCTGCTAAGAAAACCAAAGGAAACAACCCATACATGGTTAAACATTGGAACATCTCAACACACATGTACACTGCAGAAGCTCTAAGTCGGTTTGCAAGTTTATTGGGGAAACTATTATTCATGTATCCAATTACAGAAGTAGGAAATTAACTTACTTTTTCTAGAATAAGTATTGAAGTGCATCCTCGAAATACGCTGCTAAAGAACATGATAATAGTTGACAGAAAAAGAAATTCTACAGTCATGGAAATCTCATATGAATGGAGGCCACAAATGTGTGCTTTCTGCAATACTTTCCAAAATTATAGAATTAAATGTGCAAAAGAAATTGAGAAAGAGCAGAAAATCCTAAAATCCTATGAAAAAGAAAAGTAGAAAAATGAAACTGAAGAATCAAGGATCAAAGAGTGTATTGAGGAAGTTAAAGACAATCAACAAGGAAAAATACAAAGGAAGAAATTAAGGAAGAATCATAGAAGAAAGAAAGCAATGATGTAGAGGAAGAAATTAAGGAAAAATCAGATAATGAATAAAGAAATAAAATTGATGAAACAGGGGATGCTGAAGAAGATAAAATTAAAGACGAGGAAGAGGAAGAGGCAGAAGATGAAATCAAAGATATAGTAGAGGAGAAAAGAGAAGAGAAAACTAAGGTTGTTGATTCTCAAACACATAAAACTGAAGTAGAGAAAAGTAGTGATAAAAGTCATAAAATTCTGAAGAAGAATACATTTTATCATATTAGTACGGGTTCATATAGAGGAAGATTAAACAATGGGAGAAGACATGCATCATCATCTACTTCAATTCAATCCCCTTTCATGAAGAACGAGAGAGGAAGGGGTCGACGTGGAAGAAGGCAATATTATAAAAAAGACGGACATGGATACAACATAAGTTGTGATAGATAAATTGTAGTCTATGTTCATTGTAATCTGTGTTTGTAATGTGGTTTGATTGCTACCATTCAAAAACTTTTGGGTCGTTTGTTTGGTATCTTACAATCAAAATTACGGTTTGTCTAGTTTTGATTATTGACCCTCCCACTTTTTGGGCTTTTTAATAAGATGATGTTAAACCGTTTTCCAAAAAAAAATATTACCATTATTTTTCTTAGTCTAATGTTTTAATTTTGAAACAACACTCTTTTTATTTAATAACTAGCCACCATTTAAACTATCCAAACTCTTCCCAAATGTCATGTGGAACTGGTATTTAAAATGTTTTTAAAATATCAATTTTCATATATAATTCTCTCAAAATTTCAAGTACATGAATTACCATAACACTATGCTCCAATTAAATATTTGTAATTGGGATTCGAACATTTGTCTCGAATCAGGACGTGAACACTTTCATCATTAAATTACTTAAAATTGTTGAATTCAATATATAATTTTTTTTTATGTATATATATTCTATGTGTAAATTTTTTACTTGCGAATTAATCTGTAATACATTACATTCACGTGAAGATCAAAATTGTTGTGAGCGCACAACCTAGTGACCTTTCATTAACCATTAACATTATAACATGACTTATATAACCGTGTAAATTTAAACCTACCAAATTTATTTTTTAAATAAAATATCAAGACTTTGAAGAGAAATTTGATATATTTCACAAATAACATTTTACTTTATATGAATATATTAAAACTTTTATTAAAATATAAATAATTGTCATGTCGTATCAAATTCACCTTTAAAAAATGATATATAATAATTTAAAAAAACTACTCAACTCATATATAATCAAATTATTTTTGATAAAAAAATGGAGTTGTTGATGTAGTGGATACATCAACATCAAGAAACTTATCAATCAAATTAGTCTTATCGAAAATAAAGTTATAGCTAAAATTGTCAACTTCATTTCATGTAACGGTGTTACATCATGAAGAATTGTTAAATTTAGTTCATTTTGTAGTATTTGTTAGAAAAAAAACTGATAGAATAAAAGAAGAAACGTAAGAAAGAACATACTAAAAAAAATTGATAACGGAATTTGACCAAAGGTTACCTACATCTTTGAGCACTAAAGCTATCAATTAATAAGGAAGAAAATATACAAGTATTGAGTAAAATAAACTAAAGGGGGGAAAGTTTCTTTTATAGACTAAGAAAATTCCCCCACTCCCATCATCTTCCGATGTGAGATTTTATTCTAATTGTGAAGAGAGTTTCTTTTATGTACTAAGAAACTTCTCTCACTCCCATCATCTTCTGATGTGAGATTCTAATTGTGTAAAAGACAACAAATCTTCACCTTGACACAATATCCAATACAAATCTTCATTATTAAAAATAGTTCTTAAGTGCTTTCAATTGGCGCTCTTCAGCGCCGACTCAAATGCACAAGATATTTACCAAATCTAAGTTTAAATTTGGCTCTTGTCACCACCTTAGTCATCATATCTGCAGGATTCTTCGTAGTGCAAATTTTATGGAGAAGTACTACGTCTTCTTCAAGAATTTCCCACAGAAATTGATATCGAACGTCAATATGCTTCGTTCTTACATGAAAGACCTAATTTCTTGTTAATTGAATAACACTCTGACTGTCAGAATATATACCACAATATATTCTTTACCAAATCCCAAGTCTTTTAGAAATTCCTATAACCAAATTGACTCCTTCACAACATCTGTAATAGCCATATACTTTGCCTCTATTGTAGACAAAGCAAGTGTTCACTGCAAAGTAGATTTCCAACTGATTGGCGCCTTGGCTATCATGAATAAATAGTTAGTTGTTGATCATCGCTTATCTGAGTTACCTGCATAGTCAGAATCACAATATCCAACTACACGCTGACTAAATTATTTATCTTTCTCAAATATTAAACTAATATATCTATAGTATCTTGGATATACCGTAGTATACATTTTACCGCTTTCTAGTGATCTTTACCTGGATCTTACATGTACCGACTCACAACACCAACTGAGTGTGAAATATAAGGTCTCGTACATACCATTGCATACATCATGCATTTGCATATGTGACTTTTGCCATGTATTCTCGTTCTACATCTATCTTTGGATACTAAGTTTCAAATGAGAAGGAAGTGGAGTACTTATAGGTTTTGTTTCTTCAATAATGTCAAACTGTTGTAGTACCTTCTTCAAATAATATTTTTATGTTAGACAAAGCTTCCCTCTTTTTCTATCCCTACTTATATCCATGCCAAGAATTTTATTGGTTTCTCCCAAATCTTTCATCTCGAACTCTTTACCAAATTGAGTTTTCAATTTGTCAATTTTATCTTAGCTCTTTGATGCTATCAACATATCATCAATGTACAAGAGTATATAAATATAAGACTCATCTTTCAGTTGGCGCAAATACACACAAGGATCATATTTTCTTCTTGTGTACTTGTGGTCCATCATAAACTTGTTAAATCGCTTGTACCATTGTCTTGGTGATTGCTTCAACCCATACAATGATTTTCTTAACATGCAAACCCAATTTTATTTATCAATAACTTTGAATCCATCTGGTTGAGACATGTAGATTTCCTTGTTCAAATGACTGTGTAGGAATGTGGTCTCACATCTAGTTGAGCTAGCTCCAAATTTATCTGTGCTACTAAGGACAACAAAATTCTAATGGAAGAGTGTTTAACAACATGAGAAAATACCTCATTATAATCGACTCCTTCCTTATGAGCATAGCCTTTAGCTACCAATCTTTCATTGTAGCGAATATCAGTTTTATCGGGAAATCGTTCTTTCTTTGCAAAGATCTATTTACAACCAATAACCTTCTTACCTTTCGATAGATGCATCAAATTCATTGTCTCATTCTTCAGAAGAGAATGTATCTCATCTTCCATAGAACCTTTCCATTTTCCATTTTCAGTACTTCGAATGACATATGAAAAAGTGGATAGAACATTATCTTCGACTGGAAGTGCATAGGCTGCCATGTCAACAAACCGAGATGGTTTTTGAGTAACTTTTCTTGGTCTGTTCACAAAAATTGATTCACGTTGTTGTGAAGGTTCATGGGTCAAAACCTATTCCTCATCTGACTCTTTGTCTATCGTCGGAGAGTCACTTGTAGTTGGGCTTATCTTTATATGCTCAAACTTCACCTATTGAGGAGTACAATCATTTTTGTCTGGTGTTACTTTATTCAATATTGAAGATTCATTAAAAGTAACATCTATACTGATAATAGTTTTCTTTGCATTCAAACACTAGAGACAATATACTTTAACTACAGTAGTACATCCCATAAACAAAGCCTTCTTTGCTCGTGGATCTAAATTTGATTCAACTTCATGATAATATACTATAGAACTAAAAATATGCAAAAAATCATAATTAGTAGTAGGTTTTTCAAACCATACCTCTAATAGAGTCTTGTCACCAAGTTAAGATGATGGTATGTGATTCACCAAATGTTGAGTGTATGACACAACTTCTACCCAAAATTTCCTGTCTAACCCAGAATTAGACAACATACAACTAACTTTTCCCACCAATGTTCTGTTCTACGTTCTGATAATCCAATCAGCTGTAGTATTTTTCTGACTGTGAAGTGTCGAACTATGCCAAACTCTTGGAATAACTTATGGAATGGATCAATTTTATATTCTCCACTGTTATCAGTTAAGAAACTTTTGATCTTTTTCTTGTCTAGTTTCAACGTGAGTTTTTCATTTAAAAAAATATCAAACACTTCATCTTTGTTCTTCATAGTAAACGCTCATACTCTTCTGGAAAAATTATCAACAAAAATACAAAGTAATGTATACCTTCAAGAGATGGGGTCTTGACAGGTCCCAGACATCTGAGTGCTCATAGTCCAAAATATTCTTGGCATCGTTTATTACGTAGTACTATTTATATGTATACAAGTTGTAAGGGATATAAGTTATACGAGGTATTAAGATGTATAAATTATATAGATTATATGTGTTTTGTTAGAAATTTAAAAGATGTATAAATTATATATGTTTTATAATTTTGTGTTTATCTAGTGGTATAAGAAAATTAATAAAAAGAGTAAAAGACTATTTTACCCTTATATTTATATAATCTATTTTAATTATTAATTTACGATTGATCTTATTTTAATTTTGAATAATGATGAAACCCTTTAGGCGAGGAATGTAAATTAGGGTTTATGGTGTAGAATCGGAATGTAAATTATTAATTGCGACCTTCAAATGTGAGTTGAGAAAAGTACCTTCATTTCTTACTACAATGAAAAATATGATACATGTCCAATAAAATGGGTAAACAAAATACTAATTGGAAATTCTTGAACTCGGGATATCAAAAGAACCGAGAAAAAAAGTTACACATTGAATGCAAGCTTTGCATCAATTTGATCCTTATGAGCTCTTAAATTGCTGTTGAAGCACATAGTCTTTCTTCATATCTTCGAGGACAATGTAATTTGTGCTGAAACCAAATCAAACCAATCCAATTTGTTTCAACAAAGTAAAGTATTTCATATATCAGTTATAAAATTGTAGGGAAAACCTTCATTGCGATAAAACCAAGCATGTTTGGAAACTTAAATTTTATTAGTATCTCTTTATATGTGGATCAGATGAGATCAAGTTTGGAAACGAAACATAGTGAGACACACATTCAGACGATTTTCTATCTAGATCTAGTTTCCAATATAGTTTCATATTCAAAACACATTAAAGAGACATGACACTTACAACTGATGAAGGCATTCATTTAAATCTTTTGCTTGTTTCTGACATTTCCAAACAACCGATAGTGTCCTTCCTGAAGCACATTCATCATACTTAATAGTGTAATATCCGCATTCTTTCAAAGCTTAGTTTGATTAGGTTGAAGATGAAGACGTTCACCAACGTCTCCTCTTCGTTCGATTTAGGATTGATTTTGAGATTGATTCATCTTAGATTTGCACATTAGGTTTAGGTTGAAGAAGAAACGGATAAAGGTTGAAGAGAGATAAAATGAAAGATGGAAAATGGGAGGGTTTACTGAGAAAAGGAATTTAAATAAGGTTAAATATAGAAAGTGAAAATTAGTAATATTTATACATACTCCTATTAGTTATAATTTTATACACCATTTGAGGTATAATTTATACTTACTTAAATACTTAAATACTGTAGATATAAAATTTTATAACCAAACATCTCATTAAATTTACTGTACATATTATTATCCTATATCTACATGGTTATACCTCCAACCAAACAAAGGCTTGTGTTATGGATAGTAGTGTCAAATTTAACTCGCATTTATTTTCTCAGAATACAACGTTCCAAAAAACTAATTTACAAACTTTTGTACTTTTTAACAATTCTTGCTTAACAAGAGTTTGCATAGATTTCTCACCAGCATGTTCCAAATACATATGCCATAATTTTATTTTCACTAATTCTTTATTGCTGCCTGAAGTTGATACAATTTCTGTTATCCCATTAATTGTACTACATTGATAGTAGTACATATTATTGCTTTTCCTGATGCCTTTCAACATCACTAGTGCTTCAGAGATTATTTTAAGAATTTAATTTTTTATTCTCAAAGTAGTCCTTTTTACTCTAAAGTCCCCAATGAAATGATTTTTTTTTCATATTCGGTATGTATCGAACATCTCTGATAACTCTGTTTGATCCATCACCATCTCTCAGCTTGATTAAACATTTCCCTTTTATTTTACATGTATGATCATTTCTGATATAAACAACTCCACCATCTAGTTCTTTGAAATAAAATAACCGCACTCGAACTGGTGTCATATGATAAGTGCAAGCTGTGTCCAATATCCACGCTTCATGATGTGATGTTGTGTGTGACATCGATAAAGAGAATTTTGAATCTGCATCATCTCTGTTTTCTACAACATTTGCATCTTCAGAATCTTTCTCTTTCTTCCTCAACATTGGGAAGTTAATTTTCCAATGTACTTTCTCACAAAACAAATCACATTCATCTTTGACAACTCTGCTTTTGGATCTTCCTCCTCTCCCTTTTGATTTGTTTAGCTGACGATCCCTTGCTACCATTGCTTCATCTACTATAGCTATTTTGTTTTTCCTTTTGTCCTATTTTCTTAATTCGTGACTATATAAAGCAGAACTTACATCATCAAGTGATATGTTTCCCTTCCCATGAAGTAACGTTGTTTCTAAGTTTTCAAATTCACCAAGAAGAGACGATAACAAGATCAATGCCAAATCTTCATCCTCAAAGTCACATCAAGATTTAAAGGACCTTCTACTAATTGATTAAATTTAGTGATGTATTCCTTCATTGTAGTACATGAATGGTAATCAAACCGGAACAAACACTTTTTTATTAGGAGCTTATTTTGACCACTCTTCTTCAGAAATTTGTCCTCCATTGCTTGCCATAGTTTATGTGCAGAAGTTTCGTTCTTCACAACATACTTCTGCTCTCTAGACATGCATGATCGAATTGTTCCGCACGCCAATCGATTCATGATACTCCATTCTTTTTCTTCTATACCATCTGACTTTCCGACCTTAATAACAACATTTAGACCTTACTGAAAAATACAATCTAGAACCTCACTTTGCCACATGCCAAAATGTCTAGTTTCATCAAATATTTTTACCGCAAACTTAAAGTTCGACATCGGGGTCCTCGTTCAGGATGATGAAGGAGTTGATGCCCCTTTTGAAGACTTAGTCGCCATGCCAAGGACAAACATTCGACTCTGATACCACTTGTTGGGAAAATCTGACAAAATAAAAGAAGAAACGTAAGAAAGAACACACTAAAGAATTTGATAACGGAGTTCGACCAATGTTTTATACGTCTCCGAACATTAAGACTATCAATTAATAAGAAAAAGAGATACAAGTATTAGGTGCAATAAACCAAATATAGAAAAATTTCTTTTATAGACTAAGAAATTTCCTCAACTCTCATCATCTTCCGATGTGGGATTCTATTCTAATTGTGAAGAGAGTTTCTTTTATATAATAAGAAACTTCTCTCACTTCCACCATCTTTCAATTTGAGATTCTAATTGTGCCAAAGACGGTTGGCAATAGTCTTGTTATTTTTCATTTGTGCATTTGATTTTGTTATTTATAAGTTTGTGTAACAACTTTAAACGTTCTATTCCTTTCATTTTTTTTAAGTTTTAACAAATGGTTTATACCATATCCAAAAATATATTCTTTCTAAGTATAAAAATTTTGTTTATCTTATGTTGTGTCAATTGTGCATTGAAAAAAATTTCAAAATAAAACTTCTCATATATCACAATCATACTGTTTTATTTGCAAATTTGTAATTTAAATATTGATCTCCACACATATAACTCTCTAATATATATATATATATATATATATATATTAATTTGTATATTGATCAACAAATAATCCATGTTTATTTATACTTATATGAAAATCCAAAATAAAGATGGGTATTTAATCTCTATAACTAAAAACTCATTAATTAAATTAGAATGTTATGTATGTAAATGATGTTATATACTTAAAAAAAAAAAAAGCAGTCTAAGTCTTAAGAAATAAATTAAACCTCTAGCATCCAAAAGAAAATTATAAAAGTGAAAATTTATATAAAAACAATGTTGCATGTTCATCGATTAATTTTCTATAGATTGTTTGGTTGAATTTGAGATGCAAGCCTTATTAGCTTAGTTAATTAATATGTTTTACTTATAATAAATATGGTGTAAGTTCAAGATTTAAATATAATATTTTAAACTTTTTTTTTTAATTTATGTATTGCTTTAACTTTTGTGAACCACTCAATTCACAAATTAACAATCCGACCCGTAATTCTCTATCATCTCAGAAGCAGGGGTACAATTCATATTGATAGCAAGAAGATGTATGCAATTAGAAATTGGACCCCTCTACTCTGTGAGATTGTCGATTTATCTCTATTATTGATTTTTTTTTTTTTGTCACGATTGATTTACCTCTTATCTATTTGAAATTATGCATTCTGGATTTTATTGGTTGTGACATGTCTATTACACAAGAGGCGTTTGTTCGTTTTAACATGATTTCTTTTGAATGGATCAAATGACAAAAGCGATATTTGTGCCTTTGTGGAGGCTTTTTCTCATTCGTTTCCCTTTGGAAAATAAAGGATGTTATTGGATGTTTCGAAATCATTATTTGAACATTTGGTAGTAATGGAGAATAAGCGAAGACGAAGACGAAGACGCTTTTGTCAACAAATTTAGTGTCTTGAATATGTAAGGTAGTCTTTAAGTTCTTTGAAAGTTGGTTAGCCTTATTTTATTCTTTGGCTTTTCTGGATTATTTTTTCGTTGCAATCTGGATCCGGATCTGGATCTGGATCTGTCTTTTATTAAATTGTTGTTTTTGGTCGGTTTTATCATGAGTGTTATTCGATTGTCCCCATAACATTAGTTTGTATTTGTTGATTGAGAGTTTAACTGCAATTTTATCCACAAAGTTGAGACTTTCTCGACTAAGTGTGTAATAAAAAAATCTACTTAAAAAAAAATAACACGACCCGTTTATTCTCACAAACAGGTGTAGGTTGTGTTACAAATAACCGGTGGTTTATAGTCTATAATAAAAATGTTAAGAACTTTCATATTAAACTACTATAATGATTGATTTACATTTATAACTTTATTTATGAATATATTAATTTATATGATGGGTTGACATTACATATCCTTAAAATATCCAAATTAATAAGAATATGTGAGCATTATATATATATATATAATAAATGACTGGACACCTAGCAAATATGAGGAACAATGTAGAAAGGTTTTGGTCGGTAGTGGCTTTTGGGATAAGGTTTTAGAATAAAAACAAAGTTGATCGAGTTGGTCCAAATAATAATGAACGTCAGAAATTGTACCACAAAATAGAAAAAAAGAAGATAAAAAGGGTTTCTCCATTTGATCAATTTCTAACATTATCTTCATCATCATCACAACAGAAGTAGTAATGGAGAATGTCGGAGAAAGAGATTTGGGGGAGAGAAAGAGTCCAAATCGATGTAGTAGTGCACCAACTTAACTACACACAAATTTTAGATCACATTTACATTGCCTTTTTCTCTTATGGTGCCATTTGGCACAGTTTCAAGAGATGGATGATCAACATCACTTAATGTTTATAAATACCCACTTGTGATTTCATACCTATTTATTTTTCTTGTTTAATTATAAAAATAAATAGTAAACTAGCTATAAAAAGTAATAGAGAATTATCATCTTCAAGTTGCACTTTTATAAAATAGTTTGACTTTAATAACTAAAGTATATAATAATTGCGATCAATTTATCAATAAATTAAAGGGTAGGTTTGATTCAACTTATACTCAGTTTATTCGTTATACCTTATTCTCAAATACATTTGATAAGATTCAACTTATACTTAGTTTATTCGCTTAGCCAATTCATCAGACGAGGAAAGTAAAGAGAAAATTGTGTTTAAACGCAAAATATATTTGATTATAAATTTTTACGTTAACTTATTGTGCAAAATTACTCTAATAGATTATTACGCAAACTATTAATCCAACGAACTTATCACTGACAACAAGTTTGTTTGTCCCTTCAAGTGAGAAAGATGAAAAATCCATTTTAGAAAAATTAGTATTTATGAAGAATTTTAAACTTGATTTTCTTTTAAATTTGTACATTTTTTAAAAATGATTTTACACTGTTTTAAAACTTTATTATTTTGACAACTTTTTATAAAAAAAAAACTCAATTGTTATTTGAGATTTGAATTTGAACCGATTTTTATCAAATAAGATTCAAACTTTGAAATTTATTTTTTTAGAATTGAAGGAGAATCAGCGGCACCTACAAATATGGTCCACCGCTTAAACTCAAAATGCTTTCAGATGGAACCATATGAGACTTGAACAATCAAACTTTTAGTCATTTGAGGTTTTTTTAAATTAACAAAACGTCAATATTCTTAATTAAGTATCAATTTTGTTTTTATAATTAATTTATCACGTTTGTAAATGAAATGATATTTATATATGTTTTGGATGTATTCTTTTAAAAATTGAGATTTTTTTTCTAGATTTACGTATTTTAATTTGTCAAAGTTGGTTTTAAGTTATAAAAAGTGTGTAATTTGAGGAAAGATTTGAGAAAAAAATGAAGAAAGAGAGAATTGATATTTATTTAAAAAAAAACTTCATAACGATATAATGTTGTATTTGATTTATCAATTTGGACGTGTTTGTGTTTTAAATTGAGTATTTTTTCAAAATATATGCGTTCAAAACTGTTGAATACAGTTTGAATGCATTAAAAATGTGTAATGTGTGAGAATAATAATAATAATAATAAATTGCTGTTTTGTTATTACAAATGTGATAAATTAATTAAGAAAATAAAAATATGCTAATTAAAAGCATAAACGTTAATTTGTTTGTAAGAAAACCTTAAATGACTAAAATTGTGATAGTTGAAGTTCATATAAAATAATTTAAAGTTCGAGTCTCATTTGATTAAAACGACCAAAGTTCGATCCTCAAATAACAACTGGGCCAATTTATTTTTTTATGAATTTTTAAAATTTGTTTAAAAATAAGGAGAACTAGTATGACACCCAACATTCATTATTTTGCGCTTTCATTCACATCGCTTCCTATGGGAATTGAACCCGTGATATTTTGGACTCTTAAGCCGGCTCTTTCCATTAGACCATCATGGTGTTGTAATTTTATTTTATTTAAAATGATTTTAAACTATTCCAAATTATACTTGGAAATGTTACACTGATCAACCATTGTAGAGATTTGCTACAGTTTTCCAACAATTATAAGAAAACAATTTATGCGAGCTTACATCCAACTATTGTTGGAGAATTTCTAAGATATTTACCTTCACATTTAGCGATATAAAATATGTGATTAAACTTTCTTGACTTATTGCAGCGGATTTTCGTCATTGTTTTAAACGTTGTGACATATCTTGTTGTTTGCGACAATTCATCGATAAATCTGTCGCAACTATCCGATAACTTACAATGTAATTGACTATATGTACATGACGGATTGAGGTTGTGCTCTGTTTTTTTCAAAAAATATAAAAATTAATTTATGACAATCGATCCATATTATGACTTGTATCGAACTTGGTTGTTTGTGTCCCGACCATATACACGACTCTTCATTAATGGAAAGGAAAAAGAAGTATACTTACTTATATTGATATTGAATATTGAGTATTTTATTTTGACATGTGTACAATTCCGCAATGTAAAAGAGACATTATAATATATATATTGTTTTTTTAAATGATCGATGCAAAATGATATAAATGAGAGTCGTTTAAGCTTAATGACAAAAACATTACAAAAAATTGAAAGAAAAACACACAACACAAAATTGTTCACTAATGACAAAGAAATAAACAAACAAAAAGAGCAAATTTTAACGAGCACGGAGGTCTTCGAGAAGATCAGTTAGTTCTCCGACCCCCTCAACTGATTTACCCAATGAAATCTCCCCGGATGTCATAATAATATAATTTTGAATTAAACCCATCGTTCGATAACAATCACTGAACGTTCTACGATTTCTTTCAAGCTAAATGATCCACCAACAGATAAGCGGGATAGGGGCCCAACGACTTAGACCAACTGAGCTCACCGTCTTAATTCATACTTCTCAACAACTAACGATAGATTCATACATAACCCATTGAATACTCATCATGTTCCATAATAAGCATCAAATCGCAACCACTCCATCATAGTGTAAGAGCAAGTGAGGCGTTGACTCTGCCTCTTTATGACACATTCTACAATGACTCGCCACAATGCATCCTTTTTGCATTTTACATGCATCTATCATTCGTCAATATCCCTCCATGCATGACACTCCATCCAAAGAATGAGATATTCGATGGGAACTTAAAGTCCCAAAACTTCTCACATATGAGATCGTAAAGAGAATTCTCCATGATTAAAAAGTATCAATGACTAACCTTAAAATTATCAATATCTTGGCAAAATATCACAGGAAGACTAATTCACCTCTTTGCGCCCCACCAGTTTCAGCATTTTATCGTGTGAATCTAATTCTTCAACGTTTAGTCTTCTCCTATATTTGATTCTCATTGCAAAACTAGTAGAACTTTAACTCGAAAACAGGCAGTAACTTAGTCTTGGTTGTTCGACTGGGTTTGTACAAGTGTTGTATTTAACCAAATCCTCTAGTGAATATCCTTCTCTAGGTTGAGAAGAATGGATGATGTTAGAGCTTTTACTCCGAACATCCATAAACATCTTTTGTGTCTTGTGTTCTTTTCTATCGCATAATCCTAATCCTGTTTTATTGATTCAAGTCGAAACAAACATTTCCGCACTTGAACTCCGTTCAAGAGTTTGTGACGACTTGCAAAGAATAGAAACGGATATTAACTTCTAATAGAGTTAATATCAAACGAAGTGTGAAAACGTTCAACATAGTTAGACCCTCATCTCTATCGTTGATCCCGATCCTAACAAATATTTATAAAATTGCACAATACTATTTGAAATTGCAGGCTCACAATCTTGGACAACACCCTGCACTGAAATTGAGTTCATCACATTGTTCCTAAATTGAGATCCCGTGAAAGAATTTTGTATTTTATCACTAGCTCTTAGCCAAGTATCCCTACTATGTTGTCTAGACCCAATCTCTTCTTCTTTACATAACTCAAGAAGATTACTAACTAGCAAAATACAAGAGCTAACCTCTTCCATCAAAAGGTCATGAACCTCTTCCACCTCATCAATAATATTTATCTTATTACATAAATACTCCACCTTTGTACATAACATTGCACATTCACCCACATACCAACTTTTTAGTAGTTTACATAAGTTCTTTAAATTCATAAAAATAATTTGATGATGCCGAACCCGAAGTAACTTGAGACCCCCACCATTCTTACACACGTGGCACAAAGTCATCCCTAATAAATCACTTATTCTCGAACTTAAAAG
This sequence comes from Impatiens glandulifera, assembly GCF_907164915.1. Lineage (NCBI taxonomy): Eukaryota > Viridiplantae > Streptophyta > Magnoliopsida > Ericales > Balsaminaceae > Impatiens > Impatiens glandulifera. The sequence goes on from NC_061866.1 coordinate 36,684,471, forward strand.
GGCAGTACGACTTATGCACTACCCTATGCTCTAGTAGAATAGGTCGATGATCCGAAGACATCCACAAAAGGACATTTTATAAAATATTAGCAACCCCCAAAAATATTGATTCACTAACCAAAAACCTATCAATGTGCGACTAGGACAACCCACCACTACCATTGCCTCTTTTAAACGTGTATCGTCCTCCTTCAAATGACAAATCCACAAGTTCAAAAATTTTGATAGTATTAGAGAACTCTCTCCTTTGACTAGTCAATCTTCTAGCACTCTTTCTTTCTGACGGGTCCCTCACCTCGTCATATCACTAGTAAATATGATCGACAAATCCCATAAATTAGACACTCTTGTGAACTTGTTAAAGAACTTCGCTTTTAGGTCGTTGATCACCGACCTATAAACCACCGTCATCACCTAACGGAAGTTATCTCTCTAATTCCTAAGTTGCACACTAATTAAAAATCTTCCAACATCAACATCAATCTTCTCGAACACATCATCATCTAAGAAATTAGAATCTCGTCCGATGCCCCATTAGAGTCAAGTGTTATCCATCCACACAATAGCCAATTACACATCTCTCTAACAATCCACTAATCCATCTAACAAATCTTCGTCTCATAAAAATAATATATTCCACTTCCAATATATCCCGCAAGAGATTTAAGAATACAATACTTCTCGCTATCATTAATCCCACAAACATTCTAAGTTAATATTTTGTCAATCATAAAAAAGGATTACATGAAGTATATATGATTCTACTAAAGGGGAAGAAGGCTATTGGTTGTATATGGATATTTGCTAAGAAAGAAGGATTTCTGGAAAAATTTGATGTTCACTACAAGACAAACTTGGTAGCTAAAGACTACGCTCAGAAGAAAGAAGTTGATTATATTGAGGTATTTTCTCATGTTGTTAAACACTCTTCCATTAGAATTTTGTTGGCCCTGGTAGCGTGGATGAATTTGGAGCTAGCTCAACTAGATGTGAAGACCGCAGTCCTACACGGTCATTTGAACGAGGAAATCTACATTTATCAACCAGATGGATTCAAAGTTGCCGATAAAGAAAATTAGGTCTGTAAGTTGAACAAATCATTAAACGGGTTTAAGAAATCGTCGAGACAATAGTACAAGCGAATTGACAAATTTATGATGGATCACAAGTACACAAGAAGCATAGTCGATTTCTGTGTGTAGTTGCGCAAACTGCAAGATGTGTCTTATAACTATCTACTCGTGTACATTGATGATATATTGATAACATCAAAGAGTCAATATGAAATTGATAAATTGAAGGCTCAATTGAGTAAATAGTTCGAGATGAAAGACATGAGAAAACCAAATTTAAACATTGTTTAAATTTGGTAAACATCATCTGCGTTTGAGTCAGCGCTAAATAGCGCTAATTGGAAGCACTTAAGAACTATTTTTTTAATAATGAATATTTGTATTGATATTGTGTCAATGTGGAAATTTGTTATTTTTGACACAATTAGAATCACACATAGAAAGATGATGGGAGTGAAAGAAATTTCTTAGTATATTAAAGAAACTCTCTTCACAATTAGAATAGAATCTCACATTAGAAGATGATGGGAGTGAGAAATTTTCTTAATCTATAAAAGAAACTCGCCCATTTGGTTTACGACACCCAATTCTTGTATCTTTCTTCATTATTAATTGATAGCCTCGGTACTCGGAGACATAAGTAACATTTTGGCCGAACTTCGTTATCAAAATTTGTTAATGTGTTCTTTCTTACGTTTCTTCTTTTTATTTCTGTCAGTTTTTCCCAATAGTAACAATATAACAGTTTTAAGTGACTCAATCCCTACTCTATCCTCCTCGAATTATTTCGAACTTGCAACCACCATCTTGGACCAATCCGACCAAATTGCTCGCCTCTCGCTATCACCTCGTCCACATAAGACGGAGAACCAACCTCCCGAGAAGCAGACTGACCCCTACATCTAGAACATCCCCCACCGACAACTTGCACTTGTCGTTGCCCCGACCTGAATACAACCAATTTTAGGAGAATCGACACCACCCTCAGTCGACCCACTTCCTCCGCTACCCACAACTTGAGGACAACCTAAAACTTCATCACCAACTCTCATTGATGACCCACTCTTGTCGATTCCCTTTACCTATGTACTTGAACACAATCTATCTTTCACCCACTGGTATTCAGTAAAGTCTCCCACTTATATGACTTATATGACGTGCTTCCTCAAATTTGGTCGTAAGAGATGGCCTTAGAGGTTGCATGGAGATCCACTAGTTACCCTTGTCTGCCTGTCGATGGCGACGAATAGGCTCCCACTGACACTTGTGGGCAACCATCGACGAGACGAATCACGAACCACCCTTCCTCATCATCATTCGTTGCTCTTGAGAGTCGTTCAACCATCAACCTCCATTGTATAATAGACCGTGACTCTCCAACTCTCATGTGTCCTTTGGCTCCTCTCTCTCAAATCAATCTCTCATCCAGGATCACTATAATATATGTTTTAATCCTTTAACTTTGCTCAATCTTAATTGGATTATGCCAAGTTTGAGTTTATTAATGAAATATTATAAAACCTTACCAAGTTAACATTCATATTTTGGTGAATTAAATTGAATGAAATGAACATCATTCTGGTTAGAGAGTTGAATAGCTAATCTATACCTTCTCATTTTCATTGACAAACAATAAATGTTAAGGTCAAGGAACCCTCCAAAGAAGAGACCATAATATGGTTTGAATCTTAGTATGATAAAAATAGAGAAAAATAATTCCCACAACAAAATATTAATTAAATTTAACATAACTCTAAACTCATTTCACCTTACCAAGTAAAATATCAAGTAAAATAGATTGATATTTTGATCCCAATATTATTTGTTAAACATTTTTTTTAAAGTGACTTATAGTCCTTTAATAAAAAAAATTTGTTTCAAACTATAGAAAGAATATAACCGTTTTGATTGTGTAAAATAAATACTTGTCTTCATACATTCAAATTTTCAAACAAAAATAAACAATTACATCAAAATGTTTACAAAATTACATAATTTATTAAATGAATATAACTATTTCGAGTTATATTTATGTATTATTTATCCTCAAAATTGTGCTCTCCAAAACAATGAAATAAGTTGGAAAACAGAAAGCAATGAGAAGTTTATTACAGGAAAGGCATGAGAAATGGTTAGAACAAGAGGACAGGAGGTAGATTGGCATAATGTGGTATGGTCTCCAAAGATTATTATTCCTCGTCACCAATTTATTCTCTGACTGGTAGACAGGAAAATGTTGACAACAAAAGACAGTATTCGAAAATATATAAACATTCCTGATATCAATTGTGTCCTATGTTCGGAAGTTGAGGAAAGCATAAACCATTTATTTGGGAATGCTCTTTTGTAATACAAATCTGGAGGATGTATGCTGCAAACATGAACATCATCAACTTTCCAAGAATATGGGAAGAAATCCAAGAGTGGATGAAGAATAAAGCAAAAGGAAGATCCTTCTATGTAAGTATGTTGAAATGCTACTTTGGAGCAGTAATCTACAATATCTGGAAAGAAAGAAATTCAAGAACTCACAGTGGAAGAAGTAGAACCGCTGAAGATATTTGGAGAGATATAACTTCAGATGGAAATGCACTCATTCAATCCTGGAGAGAAATCGAAATGAATGAAGAGAATAGAAAGCTCTGTCATATATGTGATATTTCGTTTGAGAAGGTCACAAGTAGAATAAAAGTAAAAACGCTATAGGCTAATTGATTATTGTTATTGTCTGTAATTCAATTATTGTTTTATTGTCAAATCTAGAAATTGTTTAAGTCTGATCTTAAATTTTTGTATTTTTTTTTCTCTATTTTGGGTTTTTTTTTAATGAAATGGCACTAAGCTGTTTTTTCCAAAAAAATAAAAAAAAAATAAAAAAAAAAAAAAAAAATGTGCTCTGACTCAAGTAATGCCAAATGGTCAATTATATATATAGATCACAAAATCGTATACAGCCAAGATGAGTTACAATCAAACGGCTTAAAATGGAGCCCATATGAAATATATGTGCGGCTATAAGGTCGGAAACGAAAGAAGGAAGTGAAGTGGGGTGATCTTGTGGTGGAACCCCCATTGAACATATAAAGTATAAAAGTATAATAGCCAATGAAAAACGTCTTTCATATCATAGTAAGACAATATTATATGGTCTCAACGCGTTATTAATTTAGACCTTTTTGGACATAACCAAGTCTCCTCCACCTACAACACATTTTTCCACTTACTTTTTTTTTTCCTTTATCTTATTCTTTTGTAGTTTTCTTATTCAAATGTCAGGTTTGCGATTTCATATTTGACTTATTTTTACAATCTAATGTGTGGATGTTTTTTTTTTTCAAATTTGAATGAATTTTGTATTTATATAAGTATTGGAAGAAGTGTTATTCATGGTGAAATTCTTACGGATAATATTTGCATTAAAAAATGTTGTATTATAGTTAGTCGTATGTATCACGAGGATATTAAATCGACAACTTACCTATTTTTGAATAGTCGAGGGGCTAGTATCTTTTGTGCAGTATTAATGGGATTCATTAGGTGATCATAACCGGATGATGTCTAAGTCTTTGGTTAGTTGCTAGAAAGTTTAGATCAAAGTGGCTGATATGATAGACCGGCTACATATTTGAGTTATCATCTCAATTATTTTTTGATGAACTATTTGGTTAGAGAAAAATCGTCGAACTTTCAATGATTGTAGTTGTCCGATGCGTATCATTCGTAATATTATTATTATGACGTTTTCTATGATTAGTTTCAAAAAGTTGGTATAATCGATCAGGGAGTTAATCGTTCTTCTCGATAACTTACAAGCTCGATAACTAATTGAACGACGATCTTTTTCGTATCACATTGTGTCGTTATAATTAAAAAAAAATTATCATTTTTAATATATATACCATTTAAAAAATATTATAATATTATTTGAAATATAATAAAGTTTATGTTGATATGACTTCGCTGGAACCTTGAAAATTGGGGAACAAGGTTTTCTAGATTTTAAGTATTAGTTGATATTTTGTTTCAAACTTATAACAATTTTTGTCAAATTAATATATTTTGAATTCTTCCCATGTTTTTTTTAATACCACTAAAATTTAGAATAATGAATAATTTAACAAATAATTATTTGATGTTATTATATGTATTAGGTCATAATTACATAGATGTTTTATATTCTTGATAAATTTAATTAAAAATATTTTCCTTAAATAAAATATATTTTTGTTGTGATAATTACAAAATATTATAGGAAAAACAATGAAATTAAATCAATACATAAAAAATAAACAAGTCTAGGTATATAGAATCATGTTTAATGTTAGATTATCGGATCCTTATACCACAACTGACAACCTTTTTTTTTTTTTAGAATAAATGAGTTGATTAGTTAGTTCGTATCCTCGTCGCAAAACTTGGATCGATCAATTAAAAAAAGATTAAAAAAGATATATATAAATTTTGAACTGACAAACTATATATTATTTGTGTAATACGGTAACCAAGTTATTTAACTTTTACAATTAAATTCAACCAAATATTTTTATAAATATATACTAATAAACTTGCTACATTTTTATTTATTTTTATTAATATTCTTGTAATTTTTTTTGTAACATTAAAGGATGAAGATTATTTTTAATATAATTTTAATGGTTTACTTTAAATTGTTATTCATATCAATTGCATATATATATATATATATATATATATATATATATATATATATATATATATATATATATATATATATATATATATATATTCCCTATTCTAGTATAGCGGTAATAAAATGTGGATATTTCTAACCTCCTTGAGAGGTCCTGAGTTCGAGTCTGTCATGCGGCAAGTTTTACGTCTAGTTAAAGAGTTAAGTGTGTTTGCAGGCTATGTGTTTAACCGTTTGTGGTCACATTTTTTTTATATATATATATAATTATAATTATAATTATAATTATAATTACTGTGATTTATTTCGTGGAATATGATTGAGATTTAGGTGATATATAAGTATTTAGTTAGTTGCTATGAAGTTTGGATTGAAACAGCTCATATGATAAATCAGTTATATATTTGAGTTATAATAATTTCAACTATTTTTTAATACACTATCTGGTTGGAGTGAAATCGTCGAAATTTCAATAATTATAGTCTTCTGATGCGTATCATTCATAATGTTATTATTACGATGCTTTCTAATATTAGTTCTGAAAAGTCGTTGGAATCAGTTAGGGAATTAATCGTTCTTTTTGAGGACTTACGAGCTCAATTAATTATTGAGTAACATTTTTTTCATGTCATGTTTTTTCGTTGTGCTTAAACGATTTTTATCATTTTTAATATACATGTACTATTTAGAAATATATATATATATATATATATATTATTTGGAATATAATCAAGTTTATGTTGATATGACTTCGTTTAAACCTTTCAATTGAGAACAAGGTTTTGTAGATTTTAAGTATTAATTGATATATATTCTTATTTTTGTTTCAAACTTATAACAATTTATGTCTGTAATCCCGAAAACCCCTCGTCCCAGAAAAGTTCAAGGTTCGAGAAATTTTAACCTGTAGATAATCTTTTTGAATAAAATATTATTTTAAAAGATTTATAAAAATATGTATTGACATTTAATTATAACAATAATTAATTTTTATGATCAAATTTAAATAATTTTTTAGATTTAAGATTATCAAATTATAATTTGATTAAAGAAAACTGTATTTTAAATTAATTAAAAATAATTAATTTAAAAGATCATTTGTTTGATGAAAGAGTCGACAATTGATTTTCAATTTAAAATCAATAAAAATGTTTTGTAAACGTATATAAACGTATGTTTGACTAGAAGTTCTTTTAAATTTGGTGTTTGGTGATACTCGAAAAATGACTTTCGCACAATGTCATACGTACCTGTTGAAGAACGGACTCTACTTCATAAAATCTTGGCTTTTGAAAAATTAGTTTCATTGTGTTTTATTTAACCAAATATTCTTCAGGTCCTAGACATGCACAAGTTTTTGTTACATTTATAAAATACTGTTGAAATGATGGTAACTGCGATTGATGTCAACGGTTGTTGGGAAAAGTACTTCAGTTTAAGGCATTAGAATTTAAAAATATTTTTGTAAAAATATTCCAAAAATATTTTGAAGTTTTTTCTATTTTTTCAGATTTTTAGAAAATAATTTGGAGCTTCTAGTTTAAAAAAAAAATATTTTTTAAATTAAAAATCTCAAACAAATGGACCCAAACTGGTCCTCTCGGTTGAGGGTGTCGATCCCTTAGTGAAGGGCTAAAGCCCTTCGGTCCTTGGGTGTTGGGCTTTTGGTCTGGCGTGAGGGATCCTCGGTCATGGGCGTTGAGCTCTCGGTCGGGTGCAAGGGGTCCTCAGTCAAGGCTAAGATCTCTCGGTCGGGGCTAAAAATCCATAGCCGGGTGCGTGGATCTCATGGTCGAGGTGTGTGGAGTTCTCGGTCGGAGCTAGAAATCCTCAATCGGGTGCGGGGAGCTCTCGGTCGAGAAACATGTCAGACTTGTTTTCTCGGTCGACAATCAATTCTAGGCTAAAATTTTCTTGGTTAGGTGTGAGATTTCTCGGTCGGGTGTAAGAGAGGGTTCGATTTTCTCGGTCGGAAATCGAACCCAATTCGAACCCTCAGTTAGACGTCAAGAACATAAAACTATAGGTTTGATGATTTTGATTAGGGTTATTCTTTCTCTTATCAAGGTTATTCTTTCTCTTATCTTCATTGGTCCACTCAAATCTAGCCTTCTCAATCTTTATTGGACCTTCGGTGATGACAAACCACATGTCATCATCTATGGCAGCTAGATGAGCGTGGACTCTCGTCTTTCACACGACATAGTTCTCTTTCGAGAACATGAGAATGTTGGTTGTAGCGGTCATCGACATGATTCAGATTCTTTTGGTGCTTGAGAATAGAAAACGAGGCTCTGATACTAATTGATAAGATTAGTGCTAACAATAGAGACTAGGGTCTGACTATTGATAACAGTTTATACATTTCAGTTCGATTTTAACTCTGTTAGAAGTTAAAATTTGTTTTTATTCCTCACAAATCCTTCGAACTCTTGAAACGATTTCAAGTGCGGAAGTGATCGTCGGATTTGAAGCTTTGAACCGATAGAAGATGAATAGTAGAAAGTAAAGAACACAAGGAGTTGTTTATGGATATTCGGAGCAAACCCTCATACGTCACCCCTTCTTCTATAACCGGAATGATATCCACTAAATACTCTTAATCGAATACAACTCACTAATCTAGCTAACTCTCTATTGAACAAAATAACATTTTTTCAACTTACAGCGCTGAAGTTTTCTCACAGAAAAGATAGTATGTAATTACAATGTATTCACAGCTAGATAGTGAGATATTTGATTTCCAAAACTTTCTTGAATCGAATGAAGCTCAGGTTCGACCGTTGTTCTTTGACTTCCATATATACTAAAATACACCAATGGTCTAATCCTTCTTTTGGACACATGTCCTCTTTTCTTTGGATGTACTATCCATGAGGTACTTGGTAGTACAGCAAGAATATATTCTTGAGATCGTGGGTAGTACAGCGGTTGTTCATTTGTTGAGCTATGATGCCATCTGTCTAGAGGACCATCTTCCTTTGCTTAGACATCATCTTTGCTTAGATTCCATCTGCTCATCTGAGAGGTAGGTGTATTTACCACTACACCACTTAAGATGTTAATATATAAATATATATTTATATATTTGATATGACTAACAATTATTGAACTTAGTTTTATCCATTTATTATCAAAAACATTTCATTAATCATCAAATCAAAATTGTTAAGTTATTTTAAATCAATTAAAAATCTTAACCCAACAATTTCTCCCTTTTTGATTATTTAAGATAAATTATCAAAATCAGTTTAAACATTAAAAATCTTAACCCAACAATTTTCCCTTTTTGATTATTTAAGCTAAATTATCAAAATCAGTTTAAATATTAAAAATCTTAACCCAACACGTTCCTTCTTCTGCGACTTGGAACTTCGGCGATTTCTTCTTCCTTTTTCGACGATTTCTTCTTCCTTCTTCCACGACTATGGACTTCGGCGATTTTTCTTCCTTTTAAGCTTCGAAAATAGTGAGCCCTAAAATCAATGTCGAACAACAATGTTAGCTAGTTAAAACCCTAAAATCGTTTTACTTTTAATTTTCAAGAGAATCAGATTTCTTCAACTACATCAAAGTCCAACACTAGGTAAGTTCTATGTAGTTATAGTTAGGGTTTTCCCGAAAAACATGTCTATTTTTAGGAACTGGATTTAATATTTGGAAACTGTATTTAATTGTGTTTCTGGTTTCTCTATCTCATTTAGAAAATTTGAGTTATTAGTTTATTAGTTTCTAAAAACTGTTATGAATGAATTCAGAAAAACTATCAATAATAGTTGTAGAAGATACATGAAAAAACTTGAATTTTCATGTTATAGATTGTTCATGTACATGGCCATGTACAAGATCAGTTGGTCCCGAACATGACCAAGTCTAGAAACTTGATTTCAATTTTTGAAACTATTTTTGTTCTTATTTTTGTTTTCTGTTTTTTAAGTTAGGAGATTTGATAACATGGTATAGTAAATTCATATAGTAATGAAAATTCAGAAATTGAAAGCTTGACTGAAATATGTTTGGAGAAGATGATACCTCCTTGTTAATTAGGAACTTAAATTAGCTGAATTATGTGATGGACCAATTGGTCCCGAATATCCTGAACATGGCCATGTACAAGACCAATTGGTCCTGAACATGGTAAATAAAACTTGAATTTTCAGTTTTAACACTTTTATATCTGTTAATCGTGCTTCATTTATCTATTTATTTTTAATAGAGTATAAAAAAGAAAATATCGTCGACCCTCGACAATAGATTTGTCATTGTTGTCCATTACTGTTATAGCTTCCTCATATCCAGCTTCCTCATCTTTAGCTTCCTCAACTCCATCATCTTCTGTTCACTCGTATCTAGTTTCCTCAACTCCCGCTCACTCATCTCCAGCTTCCTCAACTCCCCCCTCTCCCGCTCCCTCACCTCACTCTTACCCAAGAATATATGAACACAATATTTTCTTAACTAGGACCTCGTTATCTGGCATTTTCAAACTAATTCAACAATTGACAAAAGAACAAAAAGAGGTCGTAAAGGTCATAGGCTTTGGAGGGCTTCTTACCCTTGCCTTTCAAAATGTCCAAGTGAAATCTCTCGACACCTCGTCAGGTAATTCAAATTCGACATCGACAGTGGTAATTGTATGATCAGCCTACGGAATAGGCAAAAAGTCAAAATTGAAGAAAAGGATGTTTAGTGCATACTAAGTATCCCGGTAGGGGAAATTGAAATTGTTGAGTTCATTGGAAACGATAAAGAGTTCCCCGAATATGATCAATTGTTGTGGGAGTGGAAGAGACGATGGGGGATGAAAAAGAATAGTTTTGGTCCAAGAAAATTGTAATGCCAAAGATGATACTTAACAATAGAGCAGCTGTCAATAATTTTAAGATAGACTTTGTAGTCTATGTTGTCAGCAGCTTTCTCTAGACCACAAAGAATATACAGTGCATGTTTAAAATCCTAAAATCTTTATTTGATTTCGATAATATCCGAAACTTAAATTAGTGCAAATTCACAATGCAAGGTTTAGCTGAAGGCTGACAGAAGTGGGCGACGAATGAAAAGCATCATTTATATGGACCGCATACATTTCTCATTGTAAGTAATTTTATCAGTACTTTAATTCAATGTTTTATTCAAATTTCAATGTAAATGTTCTAACATTGTTTATTGTTTTCAGTTGTTCTACATGGATAGGGTTGTGAACCCTAAATTGCAACTGCCTTACGAACGAAAATTTTCGATATTATAATGTTGGGATGAAAATAAGTTGTTTAGTAGGATTCAGATGGAAATGAAACGAGGAAGATTCATATATGGAAGTGATGTTGGATGCCTTCCACTTCCATATGAGGTGCGAGATCGGGTGTCAAATTAGATGGCAGATTATGTGGATCATCATCAGGCAGATCATGTGGATGATGATTTGGATGATGATTTGGATGTTGATGTGGATGATGATGTGGATGCTGATGTGAATGATGATATGACAAATAATGTGGAGGGGGCTCATATTGGAGAGTATGAGCCTCATGTATTAACCTCGTCCAACGTTAAAATGCATTAGACACTATTGCTAGATCTGTACAGAACATGGCAATGTAACATCTTTACAACTCTTCATAGTCATTTTAATATTTTCTTAACTCTTATTATGATGTGTTTTCTTCATTTGTCTTTGCAGTGAAGTGTTATTCCATAGTGACCAAGTCACTCTGACCAGAGAATAAATGCTCACATTCAAAACTGATACATATTTGTAATCTGGAATAATTGATGCATAGAGCCAATTGAACAATTACCTCTTTAAGAAAACTCACAAAGGCATTCAAAAATTTTGCTTATCTAATTTTACATATGTAAGCTTTTTTATATGAAAACTCCATCCATTTTCAGGAGCAATTGAATTGGTTTCCTAACATGCCATGATTAGTATATATATATTTTTTTAATATTATGTTCATTTTAATAGGGTCGGTGCTAGCAATAGAGACTAGGGTCTGACTATGGTTCACAACTTACGTTAAATTTTTTGATAATAATCCTCTTAGGGATTAGTATATGTTTCTATTCTTCGCAAATCCTCCAAACTCTTGAAATAGATTCAAGTGCGGAAGTATTCGTCGAATTTGAAGCTTTGAACAACCGAATGTAAAAGAAGAAAGTAAAGAACACAGGGAGTTTTATGGATGTTCGGAGATAAAACTCATACGTCACCCCTTATTCCACAACCAAAAAGATATCTACTAAATACTTTGAATTGAATATAACTCACAGAGCTAGCTTACTCTCTGTTCAACAGAACAACCTATGTTCAACTTACAATATTCTCACAGCTAGATAGTAATTGAATTTCTCTCTTGAGCTTGAAGGATACAAGAAGTCAGTAAGAGCAAGAGAAGTTTTTGTGAATCAGATAATCGAGTGCGTATGTCGTCCGTTATCTTTGAGAATCTATTTGTAGTAGAAGGACACCAACGGTCAAATCTTTTTTTGTGGACACGTGGAATGTGTCCATTGGAAGGCCGCCTATAGTACTAGAGTGCAACAGATTCTGAGCAATTGGATCGTGGTCGAACCGAACAAGTAGTGCGCCGAATATCCTCTAATATTGTCTTTTACTAGACATGTAGTTGGAAGGATATTCGCATACGTGGCGTTTATTCATTTGATATAATTAACTGGCTTGTCAAACTGCTCAGAAGTGAGTGGAGCAGGAGTAGAAGACAACTAGTTGATCGTGGTTAGACGTATACTTTCTTCAGACAACTACTAAAATACGGCATTAGACGTGCTACTTTAGACCGCGTCTAAAGGAGTTAGACGTCCTCGTCTAACTACGCATCCCTTTAGACCGCGTCTAAAGGAGTTAGACGTCCTTGTCTAACTACGCATCTCTTTAGACCGCGTCTAAAGGAGTTAGACGTCCTCGTCTAACTACGTATTCCTTTAGACCGCGTATAAAGGAGTTAGACATCCTCTTCTAACTATGCATCCCTTTAGATCGCGTCTAAAGTAGTTAGACGTACCCGTCTAACTACATTTCCCTTTAGACCACGTCTAAAGTAGTTAGACGTACCCATCTAACTATGTTTTGTCTAACTGCGTTTCCCTTTAGACCGTGTCTAAAGGAGTTAGACGTACCCGTCTAATTACGTTTTTCTTTAGATCACGTCTAAAGGAGTTAGACGTACCCGTCTAACTACGTTTCCCTTTAAACTGTGTCTAAAGGAGTTAGACGTACCCGTCTAACTACGTTTCCCTTTAGACCGCGTCTAAAGGAGTTAGACGTACACATCTAACTATGTTTCCCTTTAGACGAGTCTAAAGGAGTTATACTTCCACGTTTAACTACGTTTCCCTTTAGACCTTGTCTAAAGGAGTTAGACTTCCACGTCTAACTATGTTTCCCTTTAGACCTCGTCTAAAGGAGTTAGACTTCCACGTCTAACTATGTTTCCCTTTAGACCTCGTCTAAAGGAGTTAGACTTCCATGTCTAACTATGTATGACATCTAAGATAGTCTGCTTTAGACTACGTCTAAAGTAGCATAGTCTTATATATGCACCTACACAAAACAAATAGACAACTTAACTTTATTCTATTTAAACATCATCAAAATTATGTTGTTAAGATAATGTTCCAGATCATAGCTTTTGTTTATTTCTATTTCAAGTTAAATATTTCTCACTTAATTAACTCTTTTCTTTACTTTATTTTAATTTTTCCCAACACATTTGCAGAGTTCACATCATTGTGTTGCTGAAAATTTTGTCGGTGTAATTAAAGAAGAAATGAATTTATTTCATATATCTGTTGAAGACTCAAAGAAGGCTGACCTTATAAATAACATCTTCAATATTTTAGAATAATCTCATTTTTGACTACCTAACCATATGGAAAAAATGGTCCTGTTTTGCAGATTATGTTCCCTATTTTAGAACATTCTCATTATTATTTGTACTACATCGACATGAAACAAAAAGAAATCCAATTAATTGACAACCTACCATTGCCATAAAATTTACCATGAGAGGAAAAATATTTAACATTTATGGCCTTGGTAATAAGCTAATGTTTTCCAATATCTAAAATTGTTTATTGCATTTATCTATCTAAAAGTATTTTTTCTTTCCTTGGTACAATAGAATAAAAATAACGTTTGTTGAATTCATGTATACCGTGACCTCGGAATGGCTGCTTCAATAGATGACTTTCCATTCAATATTATGAAATTTCCTTGGCAAGATTTTAATAATAAAATGTATTATGGAATCTACTACATGTGGCCGATGAAGTCATATATAAGAGAACAAACAAGACCGATTACTATTGACAACGATCACAATGTAAGTTATACAATTTTAGCATTGTTTGAAAATTATTTGTACTTACTAACCTGCTAAAACATGTGTTTTTGAAGTTCCTAACAATAATTGAGTCCAAGAGGATAAAATTTGGTGCGACGATCCTGAGGTCAGAAGTGAATAATCTTAGGCATCAATTACCTGAAAAATTAGAGAGAGTTGCTAAGTTGTTAGAAAAGAGGAAGATGATGTAAATTAATACATTTGTTTACATTGTAACATTGTTTGGTCAGTTGATACATTATATATTACATGAACTTTTAATTAATACAATTTCTTTCTATTGAAAATTACTTAAAATATTTGGTTGGTTGCTATATTATATTAAATTAATACCATTTGTAACATTAGAATGTTTGGTTTGTTTATACAATTGGTCCATAATATGGCCATGTCAACAATTGTTTAAGGACATGGCCATGTCTTGGAACAATTTAGTCTCAAACATGGCCATGTTTGGGAATAATTGTTCCAGGATATGGTCATATCTTAGAACAATTGTTCCCTAACATGGCCATATCCTAGAACAATTATTCCCTAACATGGTCATGTCAATAATTGTTCCAAGACATGGCCATGTCCTGGAACAATTGGTCCATAACATAGCCATATCCCAGAACAATTTTTCCTTAACATGGTCATGTCAACAATTGTTTTAGGAAATGACCATGTCCTAGAAAAATTTAGTTCCGAACATGACCATATCCTAGAACAATTTGGTCCCGAACATGGCCATATTCGGGAACAATTGGTCTCTAACATGACCATATCCTAGAACAATTGTTCTTTAACATGGCCATGTCAATAATTGTTTTAGGACATGGCCATGTCCTAGACCAATTGGTCCTGAACATGGCCATGTTCGAAAGCAATTGGTCCCTAACATGGACATGTCCCAATTGTATATAATGTTTATATTTATATTGAACTATAATTTCTTTTACATTAAAACATTAACGTTGAATGGTGTCCCCATAAGTATTATATTACAACATACAACATTTTCATACAATTACTACTTTCGTTGAATGTTGTCCCTACAAGTATTATCTTCTGGATATATTTGAGAGGACAAAAGTGATGTGAAGTAATATTGAGTCGAAACTGGATTATTCCATTCTTGTTGTTGTTGTGTTGAATCTTGCACTATTGTTTTTGTTGCCTCATTTTCCTTATTTCGACCTCTTTTATTCATAACTCTTTTGATTATAGATTGTTTACGTTTGGTTGGTGGTCGACCTCTAGCCCTTACTCTCACAAGAGAGTGGATCAATTGTGTTGGTGCATAAGGTATTGGTGTAGAAGGTGTATTTGAAGAAGGTGTTGGTATATAAGGTGTATGTGTAAAAGGTGTTAGTGAAGAAGGTGTATGTGCAGAAGTTGTTGGTGCAGAAGGTGTATGTGCAGAAGTTGTTGGTTGAAGTTTACCTTTACAAAAATATATCTCCAATGTTCTCCATCATGACCTTGTATTACTTAAATGTAATTGTTGCCCTATCGTTTCGAGTATGGAGGTATCACAGAACATCAAACCCTTTCACCTCATTCTGTAACAACTTAAAAATGTCGTTTGTATATACACTCTGAAATTTCTTTACTCACTCACAATTGGAATAGTCGAATTATAAGAATGAAAATCCAATTTTTTTTAATTCTCTATGTTCCTCTTAAGGGCTCCATCATATTGCTCTACAAATTGTTTTAGGGATGTTTTAGAATGAACAAAATCATAAAAAAAAACATTCATAGATTCACTTCTTAGAGATGTTGACATGCTTGCCCAGAAGTAGCATTTAACATACACAAGAATCTATTTTGTACGTTCTACGTGCAATGAGTTCAGCCAATTATTGTCTTGCAACTGAAACTCATCTATTATTTTCAGCCAACTATCTTCACACTACTAGATTGTGATTGAGTTGTAGACAATATTCTTGAATGTCTTTTTTATACTTGTATAATGCGAATGTGCAGACAATTTGGTGGGGAGTTTCTTCATTATATGTCAAAGACAAAATTGATGATGGGTGTTCGGAAATACATTTTCAATTGTAATGGCCATTGATCGACATTGGTCAGTGATTATTGCCTTTGGAGCATGTTCGTTCATACATGCCAACCATGCTTTGAAAAGTCAGATAAATGACTCTGAATCCTCATTGGACAGTAAGCCACATCCTAACAAAATTTATTGTCCATAATGATTAACATCGACAAAATGAGCAAATGGCATATCATAGTGGTTTGTTAGATATGTTATGTCAAATATGATGAATTCGAGAAGTACTCGTATGCAGCTTTGCATCTTCCATCAGCCCAAAAGACATTATTTATCCGGTTTTTCTTGTCCACATCATATACATAAAAAAATTTAAACACATGTTTTTCATTCGGTAGAAATACTAACATAGCATTTCGGCATCACCATTTCCTAACCGCAATCGCCTACCTTTTAAAATATAATTTATGCAGCTTCTCTCATCAAAAGTCATATTATCATATCCACCAGCTTCAACTACAAGTGATTGATATGTTTTTGACAAAGTAATTCCAACTTCTTCGTTTAAATCCAATATTATCTTCGCACTTGGATCTAAAACCTTGTGAGATCTAAGATGTTTAGACTTTCTAGGACTCAATATATGGTTATGGTCATGGAAGACACTAGTTATCTCAACAGCACCTTCATTTTGAACTACAACATTTATCTTAGCCTTACAGTTCATCTTGGTGGAAGGTCTGCATTGTAAAATGTTTTTACCCTTTATAGAACATGCACCACTTTGGCACAAGCGATGGAGAACCACTTTTGTTTGCCATTTGACCGTTCCTTTCTCTTAGTTTAGAAACGTCAAAATCCCTTTGATTGAGCATATGCGTTGTAAAATTCGCGAAGCTCCTTTTCAGAAGAAAAGTCATTCCAATATTGGGGATTTGAATATCGTGTATTTCAACTTCGGGATCCATGAACCTAAAGAATAAGAGAATTGTATTAACAAAATGAATAATGACCAATCCATGTTGGCATCCGAAATGGTCCCTAACATGGCCATGTCCGGGATCAATTGGTCTTGTACATGGTCATGTTCGGGATGTTCAAGACCAATTAATCTTGTACATGGCCATGTCGGAATGTTCTGGACCAATTGGTCTTGTACATGGCCATGTTCAAAATATTCTGGACTAATTGGTCATTTACATGGCCATGTTCGGGATGTTTGGGACCAATTGGTCATGTACATGGCATGTCTTGGAAAAAGACCAATATTACCAATATTTCACCTCAGTTTATCCGACATTACACTTTAGTTTTAAAAATAACATTAAAGTTTAGACATTACACTTCACCTTAAAAGAACATTTCAGTTTATACATTACAGTTTAAGTTAAAAATAACATTACAGTTTAGTTCGGCGGTCGTCTTGTTTGCGGTAGTAGTCTTCTTCGTAGTAGGCTTCATGGTGGTCTCCTTCTCGGTGGTTCTCTTCGCGGTAGTCGTGTTCTAGGTCGTCGTCTGCTTCGAAATGAGTTTCTCATTGAGAGAAAAATTTAAAACTCATACTTTTGAGCACTTTTCAATAGAAGAAGACTATGATTTGATCAAAAACTGTAAAAGAGCGCGACCTTTTAATTTTTATTTTTATTTTCTCTATCATCCATCCACCGTGGTTTTTTTGGCAGCCAGGCAGGGCGTCGCAGGTTCGCTGCCTCGCTCACATTATCATTTCTATATATATATATATATATATATATATATATATATATATATATATATATATATATATATATATATATATATATATAATTAATTGGTGGGTTAACGGGTTATCTTAAGTCGTGTTTTTTTTGGTTTCCCCGCCATATTCTTCCGCTCTCCTGTCTCATTTGACTCTCTCTATTTTATATTTTTAATTGACTTTTGTAAGTTTTTTTATTTCTAAGGTCTTGTTCTCTTTGGCTTTTTTAAAAAATTCATTCAAAATCAATTTTCCAATCAATCACTTCTCAACAATCATATCACTCATTTCATTAACCAAAATACTAAAATACCCTTTATTTTAATCATCGTTTCCTCAAAATCATCACAAATCATTATTTTTTTCCTCTCTAGGTTTTTTTTTAAAATCCCCAATCCAAACAAGGCCTAAGAGTAGGTCGGGAGTCCTGAGAGTTGGTCGGGAGTGAATGAGCTATAATAATTATTATCCTTTCTCTCTTATTTTATCATTTCTCTTGCAAAGAGACAAAAAAAAAATTATAATATAAATATAATCATCTCCCATCTTGCAAGTTTTCTATGATTAATCACTATTTTTCTGCCTCAAATTATAAATCAAATATTTTACTGCTCATCAATTAACATTTAATCTCTCTCCCACAAAAGTTATAAGATATAATTTAGATGTAATATTATCACAATGATAATAATGTTATATATTAGAGTAGTGATAAAAAAAAAATCCTTTAACAAAAGAAATATAAATAAAATAAGGTATAACTAGATTAAACATATGGATACTAATTCATTTATTAGATGTTTTCTCTAAAGATAAAATTAAATGACAAATACAATATTCAAACATACTGAAATTGATTTATAATTTATTTAATCCAATGTAGAAATCCTAAAAGTAGTTCCTGTTTGCAAGGATCTTTCTTGATGAAATAAATGTCGCAGTTAACAAATGAGGTTTAAAATCAAAACCTAAATTCTTGTCACACATAATGTTCACATTTACAGGTACCAATCCTTGTCACAACTTGTTCTATACTGTAATGTTTAATTTTTTTAATGGTTTAATATCATGTTTTTCATGGATTAATGAAAAGAATTTTACTTCTCAAAAAGAGAATTCTCATCAATCAAAAGATCCAGACTGAAATTATAATCATCACCCCAAAAATTCTCCCAATCAAAAGATAAGAGCTGATCATCAATAGGTTGTCCAAGAGTTTTGTTGTTTAATGATAAACATGTTGTGGATGATGATGATGATGGTGAATATGAAGATGAAGATGATAATGAGTTGAGAATTTCATGGGGTTGGATTAAGGGTACTTCATCTATGCCAAACTCAATCTCTGATCCATCATTTTCATCCATTTTCTGTTTTTGAGGCTGTTCATTAAGTTGTTGATCCTCATTCATGGAAGGAAGAAGTGGCTTATGAGTGACAGCATCAATTCCCATCTTCTTCAACTTCTTCTTAATATGAGTATTCCAATGATTCTTAATTTCATTATCAGTTCTTCCAGGTAAATAAGAAGCTATCTTTGACCATCTGCAAATTATTTACCAAATGAGCTATAAGCCAGTAATGATCACAAACCAAAAGATTAATGGCAAGATGATGATGACCTGTTTCCAAGCTGGGAATGGAGTTGAATGACCAACTTCTCTTCAGTTTCCGATAGAAGACCTCTTTTAAGATCGGGCCTAAGATAGTTTATCCATCGCAATCTACAACTCTTTCCACATCTTAACAATCCTGCATATATCATATCATATAATTATAAACAAGTGTACTTTTGAAGCAGGGATGAATATACTAATTGAAACCTGCAAGCTTAGGAACTGCTCTCCAACAGCATTGGCCATTGTTGAGGATGAAGTTAATTAACTTCTTGTCTTCTTCAATTGTCCATGGACCCTTCTTTAAGCCAACCTTGTCACAGCAAGGTTTCCTTCCCATCTCTGAAGTGTTTATGTTCAAGGAAAACAGAGACTGAGAGCATTATATAGATGTACTTTTTTTGTCTATAATAATTAAGAAATGAGAGAAATCAACGCTCGTCTAGAAAAAACACGGATAGGTGATAATAGAGTTAACATTCTTTGTTGAATATTATTATTATTATTATTATTAAAGAGATTGTATAGAAATTTGACTAGCAATATGGATCATTATTATCCCCCCACTCGTGAGATGTCCTTATCTGAAAATGCCAACTCAACACCTCCCACTATCTTCAACCTTTGGTTTGAAGATTCACAATGGTCCTACTACTTCCAACTCATCATATATAAGTATTGTATATAATATATCATCATTCATTATTATTAAGTCATTATTATTAAGAATAAGACTATAAAAAAAAATTTACTGTGAGAGACATAGAGAGGGTGACCAACTCGAAAGAGTCGAGCTAAGAGACCAAAAGGTCACGGATACATATACATTTTCTACCGGAAGCGAAGATATGACTGTGGGAGAGTTGGAACCTCTTAATCAATTTTTACTGGAATCCAGCAGTGGTGATGGATGAGTCTCTAGTAGTTATGAATGGTTTGGACAACATATATTTATTGTAATGATGTAGGAGGTGAAAATCACCCTAAGTCTTGACAAAAAAAAAATAAACATTTAAATATTTTTTTAATATTAATGTAGTCAGGTTTTGGATTTCGTACACTCTTTATCCTCGACCCCGAACTCGATCGGGTAAACTTCTCTCTACCTCATTCCCGACCTTGAACTCGATTTAAAATCACTGAATCCGACATCAGGTATCCACAAGTATCAGGCATACATTGTATGCCTAATTGAATTGAATTATTATCCAGCGTACTTTCAGTGATTGTATTCGACCAATGCATATAATTCATAACGTCATTACTATAACACTATAACACTATTTGAAATTTGTTTTGAAAAGCCCGTGATGTCGGGTTAGAAAGCCCGTGAAGTCGGTTTAGATTAAACTTATCGCTTTCTTAATACCCTTTGTGCACATTAATTTTTTATGTTATTGCCTACGGTTTTTGTTTTCTCAATTAATATTTAAACTGAATCTATTTTTTAATATTTTTGTGAAACTTTTTAAAAGAAAAAAAAACTAATACTCATAATGTCATTAAAACAGTAAAAGTAAGATTCATCAAATATTCATGTGTTAAATTTATCATCAAAAGTCTAGTCAAGATTTGTTTTGTGGCTTTCAAGAGCAAGAGCAATTGCAGATATATCCCATAGTCCTATGAATGAATATTGGATTTTCCAAACAACCGAAAAAAAATGGAGAATAAGGAAACCAAGTAACATTTGCACATGTTACATAAGACAAGAGACAAAATAAAATCCAGAAGAAAAATGAAACAAATTCAAATCTTCACATCAGAAGAAAAATGAATGTAAGAATGCAGGAAACCAAAAAAAAAAACCCTTAGATTTCACAAATGAATATATCATCAAAGTACGATATCAATACACAACTACTTACGACCCGATCCATATATATCAGCAACTTGGCATACCACCTCGTCCATCGAAGGCCTATTACTTGGGTTCAACCCAACACAATCAACCCCAAGTTGCAACAGCCGAACCATCTCATCCTCAACATCCTGATACCTTAAAAGCTCGAGATCAAAAACCTCAGAAGTCCATTCCTCTTGAACAACAGACTGTACCCATCTCGGTAAATCCACGCCATCATCATCATCCCGAGAATGCGTAGGTGACTTACCCGTCATCAATTCAAGCAACAGCACTCCAAAGCTATATACATCGGCCTTTTGTGATATTTTCTGGGGATTCGTCACCTCAGGTGCACGATAGCCCACAACACGTGTTGGTGAAGAAGTGGACTCCACAAGCTGTGCGAGGCCTGAATCTGAGATCCGAGCTTCGTAGGATTGGGTGAGGAGAATGTTGGAAGATTTGATATTTCCATGAGTGAATGCAGAATTTTTTGAGTGAATGTAAGCAATGCCTCGAGCTGCTCCTAGGGCAATGATTGCCCTTGTTTCCCAGTTTAAAGGTGTCCTTCCAGCTCCTCCTTTGTTTCCTGACAAGCAGTTATGATCATGTTAAATCACTATGAACAGAACAAAGATTGCAGCAGCATTTCTTTGTAATCAAAATCCATTCTTGAAAACAATTCAAAATGGTGAGGATCTAATCGTCACCATGTTCATCTGCAGGTGACATAGTGGATCTAATCAAGAAACTTGAGGCTAAATAACTCCTTTTTTTCTATTCTCTTTTCGGAGACTTAGTTCCTAGTATAATCAGATCTTTTTAGGTAAGCGGGAAGCTTTTTTTTAACTGTTTAGGGTCAATTTCTAATAATTCAATTAATAAAATTGATCTAATGGGTTTTTCTCAAGAAAAACAAATATTGATTATGAGGATTCTGATTGTCAAACTTGACAAGGATGATGAGATTGAAGATAGCACACACAAAATTCTCGCGTTTAAAGGAGACCTTGTTCCGAACTATGTAGGAACAGAACATAGAGGAAAAAAACAGATCAAAGAAGAATGAGAAATCAAAACCAACCTTCATCAAATAATCTACAAGAAGAAAAGGAACCACGAGTTTCATCAAACCCCATCGGTTTTATTTGTGGAACCAACCTTTTCTTGGGCCATTTTTTACGTGCAATATTTGAGATTAATTACAAATAATCTGCATCATCTAATCAACAATCTACTCATTAATAACACTATTCTATTTCTTCATCCTAATGTTTTCTAATCCAAATAACCTATATCACTTGGTCATTCAAATAATCCTAAATCAATCAAGTCATTTCTGGTTCTTATGACAATTTGATCTAGTTAAAAATCTAACCCAAATAGTAAAATGATGAGGAAAACTAACTAGAATTGGAATATGCAAGTTAAACTCACCATGTAAAAGTGCAGATAAGCTTCCCATTGGCAAATAATCATAAACAAGAAGCTTCTCATCTCCACTATAGTAATAAGCCCTCAATGGCACCAAATTCTCATGATCCATAGCTCCAATGGCTGCCATTTTCTCTCTTAACACAATCTCTGGAACCGTAACATCCCTCAGCCTCTTCACAACCACTGCCGGTGCACTATCCATGACAGCTTTATACGTAGTCCCAAACGTTCCCTTGCCCAAAACCTCCGCTGATGCTTTTAACAAGTCTTCCAAATCAAATGTAACATCGTAATTTCCGAAGGATATTAACCTCTTATTGGTACTTGCGTTTTTGTTTAGAAACTCTGAAGTTGTACTATTGGAGTAGGATTTTTGCATTGGGATCTCCATTTCTGCATGGTGGGAGGACGTTGTTGGAGGAGGAAGCTCTTTTGAAACTACCCTTTCACTCCTCTTTCTTCGACAAAAACACAATAGGAATATTGCAGTAAGAATTAAGAATGAAAGTACCGAACCCATTATAATTCCGGCAATGGCGCCGCGAGACAACTTTGATTTCCGGCTTTTTCCGATGCAAGAAGTTAAAGGGCCGCCGCAGAGAGAGTTTCCGGCGAAAGAACTTGCTGGCATTGACGAGACTTTAGAAGGGACTTGTCCCGTCAAATGATTATTCGAGACATTGAATAGAATCAAACTAGATAATGAGTCTAGTTCCGGAATTGACCCAGTAAAATTGTTGTTTTCCAGACGGATTGAGCCCAACCGGGTTAGCTTGTTGAAATCAGATGAAATCTGCCCGGAAAAGTTGTTTGAGGCTAGATTCAGATGAACCAAATTGATGAGAGTGAAAAGAAAACCCGGAATTGGACCTGAAAACGAGTTTCCTTGCAGGTATATATTACGAAGTTCAGTTGCAGCGGCTAAATCAGACGGAATGGGTCCTGACAATGTATTAAGCCGTAGACTTAAAGTCTGAAGGCCGGTTAGATTTCCGAATGTACCGATCGGAATATCACCGGAAAGACCCATTGCAGGGAAATGAAGCTCTATAACTCGACCAGAGCTACAAATAACGCCGGCCCATTTGCATGGAGTTGGGTCTGAAAGATTCCAGAGGAGAGATCTGCCGCCGACGGCCGAACGAAGTGAAATAAGGGCTGCTCGATCATTGGAAAGATCGGAATTTCCGGTAGAAACGAGAAAGATGAGTAAAAAGAGAGTGGAAAACTGATGGATCTCCATTGTAGAGAAATGCTATGAGGTTTCACATAGCCATCTTTCTTCTATATCTCAATTTGGGGATTTGTAGGAACCCTATATCTTAGGGCCTGTTAGAAAAGACATATTTTTTCCTTTTTTTTCTTTCCTTTTTATTATTGATCTTACTATAAAGAAAAAGACACCATCTTAAACCTAGACTTGTTTGATGTAGGGCTAGGAAAATTCTTTTTTTGATTACAAGTAGATTATTTTATTAGTAAAATTAATGTTTTTTTGGTCAACAAAAGATAAAGTTGAAAACATAATTTATATTAGATTTCTTATGAATATATTATGAATAGTTGAATTCAAATAAATTTTATATTTAAATATATTAGTAAACAAAAGTAAAACCACGAATCTAAAATATTTTCTCTTACGTAGAAGAAATAAATAAAATAAAAAAAATAAAAATTTCTCTAATAAAAATTTCTCAAACATTACCATTTTTTAATTTATTATTATATTTTTTAAATCGTTATGTTTTTGTTCCCTAGGTAAATTAATATGGTATAGAATCTAAGACATTGTTAATTTAATTTCTTTTGTATTTATGTTTTCAATAGATTTATGAGATTAAAAAAAGTTGAAATATTGACACTAAGGCTATGTTTGGTTGGACATAGTTAGAATTTGAGTTTTAATTATTATGTTTTTAGATATCATAAAATTACAATTTTAAAGAAAGAAATGATTTAAACTAAAAAATTGCAACAAATTAAATTCTCAAATCTAATTCTAATTTCATCATAATTAAAACATTGATAAAACAATATTTCATAAGAAATATTAATTATAAATGTTGGAAATTGGTATTCTTTAAAATCGGCAATATTAATGACATTTCATTTTGGAACTATACTTGGTATGTTGATAACCATATTAGAAATTCTAGTGATCTCATTTCAATATGGGTGGTGACCATTGTTTCAAAATTTTGGATTAGAAATGGAGGATGGAAGTTAACTCATTCCTTATTGAATTTGAATGAGAAATTGTAGTAACTCATTCTTTATGGGACGCGGATATTCCATTTTACTCGTTCTAAGAAATCAAAGTTAACTCGTTCATCATGGGCACAAATCTTCCATTTTGCTCGTTCCAAAAAAAAAATAAAGTCTATTATTAAACATAAATGTAGATGAAATACGAATAGAAGAACCCTCCCTCGTATTCTTAACTTTAAAACTTCCAAATTAATTAGCCCCTCGTATTCTTCCAAATTAATTAGCCCCTCTTATTCTTAACTTTAAAACTTCCAAATTAATTAGAAGTGGGTGAGTTGGTGTGAAGTAACCCTCCCCTTGTAAATTAATAGAAGTGGTGTGAGTTGGTATGGTAAATGCTTCAAGAGACCAATTCGTACTCTAGCCAAAAGACCGAGTTAATAATTTAAGTTAGTTAAAAATAATCAGTGTTCTAAATGGCAGCTGTTTAAGCGATAGGTGGTCCAACACCACTCCACCTATACCTGAGGCGGTCACATTATTTTTAATTAATTAATTACTAATATTAATATATATATATATATATATATATAATAAAAAAAAAAAACTCTTTATCTCTCACTAGACGACTCTTTACATTCTAATTCATTTATCTTATTCATTTATCTTTTTTTTCATTTCTATCTCATTCACCTCACCTCGCTTGATCATCTATATTTTCTTCGATCATCTACCTCTTCTTCAGCTCGTCTGTCTCTTATTCAGTATATTAGCCTATTACGTTATTTGAATCTATGTGCACAGTATACTTGTTTAGATACATCAGACGAGGAACATTAAAAAAATGTTAATTTTGAGTTAATATAAAAAATATTAATATTTCAAATGATTTGATAAATGTTAGAAAGAACGATTTGCTAAGATTTTTTTTTTCAACTCTATACAAATATTCACTTGAAGCTAAAAAAAAAAAGTAAAATGCAATTGAGTTGATTTGTTCCAAACACTTCAAATTTGTTATTTTGCTTGGAACGAGGTATGGTCATTTCAAAATTGTTTTTTAATTTAGTTTAGTTTGTTGTGTGTATTTTTTAACTTTATTTGAGAAATATAACTAGTTAGTAATAATTTTATTTGCTTATTAATTTTAAAAATTCATCATTTTCTAAAATTTTATAATATATATATAAGCTTCCAAGAGAAACATTAAGCAATCTTTATTACAACAGTAATTTTTTTTTTTTTGCTAAGAACAATACCATGTATGTGATTCTCTTAAATATATGATCAAATAAAAAAAATTGTATACAACTAGTTCAAGTTTTTGTGACAAAATAAATCTCCCTTAAATAATGAAATTCATATTTATATATCATGACTAAAGAATGAATGTGGAAGCAAAGAGGAGACCGATGGTTGATAAATGGGGATACTATTTATATGTCACCCCTAACAACTAAGTTCTCTCGTCGAACCATGCGCAAGAAAGCGTTGGGCTACACTCGACAGCTAAATCGGAGACTCTTGATGTGTGAGTCTCATTCGATAGACAACAACATGGTTCATTAGAAACATTACATTGATCCTAATGTAGATGAGACATGAGTCAGAACCTAAGTTTGGTATTTGTATGTCATCCCAAACCACTAAATGGGCTCATTTAGAAACACTATGTGGATGGATCCTAACCTAGATAAGAAAAGTATTGAACCTAAGTTTGGTATCTAATCATGATCTCATTTGAATTCATATTCAGACAAGATATCAACAGAAATGTTTTCAGAAACTGAATTTTGTCCAAAAGAAACCTAGACCCAACAGCAAAAAGATGTCATTTGTAAACTCAACATCAACAAGATTATGCTAAGATCCATATCAAAAACAAGAAATTTTTGTTTTCCTAGCCTAGTATCCAATCCCCCAATCTATACCCAGATACAAACTAACATATATGGATTGAATAAACACCACAAACTGATTCCAATACACATGCAATCTATCTATAACCCCCCACAACTGCAGATACAAGCTTTGGATCCATGGAGATGATCAACAATGAATGAAGTTTAAGCATACATTTTATTGTGACCCTTTAATTGGGTCAGATCTGTTTCAATTAAACATATCAATGCAGAAAACAGTATACTAGTTGCAAATCAAAATACTGAATCTTGAAAT
This sequence comes from Impatiens glandulifera, assembly GCF_907164915.1. Lineage (NCBI taxonomy): Eukaryota > Viridiplantae > Streptophyta > Magnoliopsida > Ericales > Balsaminaceae > Impatiens > Impatiens glandulifera. Next base: position 36,711,598 of record NC_061866.1, read on the forward strand.
GAAGTTGTCAAACATGTAATTAACCCTAACAGACGAAAAGAAGCAAATCAAACCAGCAGCTGAGTAGAGGCTGCAAGATCCAAATCAAAATCATTCCCTTGCCTTGGTCTTCTCCAATCGTTTATTAATCTGATCGATGCGGACAACGAGGGAGGTAACGGAGTATAATAGCCAGTAGAATATAAGAGCTGCGGCGATGAGGAGCGCATTACGTTGGCTCTTCATGATGGATTTCTGGTGACGGAGATGTTCGGATGGACTGCAACTCTCGCCTTCGCAGGTGGGTCGAGTTTCGTACTTCCAGTAGATATCCATTAGAAGGAAGAGACAGAAAGGGACGACCGAGAGGAAAGGCTTAAGGAGGCTACGAGTGACGGAGATTAGGCCCTTGCGGATTGGTTCGAGACCAGGAAGAGTGAGGAGAAGGAGCATGATTGCTTCGGCGCCGGCGGTGTAGCCGAGTACAACCCATTCCAATGCCATTGATGGTGAGATTGAAGCGTTGATCGTTGAAGAATCTGGTGGGCGGAAGGATGAAGAAACCGCGTTTACCCTTTTCTTTTCTTTTCTTTGATTTTGTTTTTGGATTGTGTAAACCTCTTTTCCAAAAATGTATAATTATAGTCTGCTCTATTGGCCAATAGTGAAAATGAATAAAATAAATAAATAAATAGATCAATTATATATTTTTTTCTTAAAAATAATCTAAATTGACATCATAAAAGCATTATAAATTATGAAATATAAGTAATTTAAAATCTCACTTGATTTTTTTTTTAAAATAATAATATGAAAATAAAAAAATTATTTTACATTCTATCAAGTAAATTAAATAAAAATTATATTTTTAACTTGAGAGAGAAAGTATTTTATATTAGAGAGTAATGAAAACAATATCATGAATTCGACGTGGTCTGTCACATGTCACATTGTAGGAGAGTTAAATAAGAAAATCATGTGTAATTCATTTCCCGCTCGTTGTTGTCATTTCGTGTCTCTCAACTCTCTCCGGCAAAAAGAGTTTCAAAACCCAAAATTCAGAGTAATAGATATGTGCAAAAAGAATTCGTCGCTCGTTGTCACATATCATGATGCTTAAATGTTAGGATCTAGGTCGCGGCTGGGAAACCGGGGTCTGGTCGGTCGGGGCGTCTCACTCAAAGGTGATGATTAATCCGGTTAGAAATTAACACCGGGGTTTCAATACTATACAAACTGTCACAAACCCTTGAACCATGTTCAAGCGCGGAAGTGGTTTGTTTCAGGTTGAAGCAGCACACACACGAGATAGGCAGAACCGGATTTGAATAAGACAGGTTTGGAGTTTGCTGGGTCGGTTTTGCAGCTTAGTAATTCGGTTTAGATGATGTTGAATCGGTTGGAGCGGTATTAGTAGGTTAGTGCAGATCGGTCAGAATGTTAAGCCGGCAGAAAGTAAATAACAAGACAAGTTTTTATGGATGTTTAGAGATGAAACTCCTACGTCACCCCTTCCTCTCGAAACCGCGAGAAGGATATTCACTAAGGAATACACAAACACAATCCGATCGAGACTTATTTCCTACTCGATAACACCCGTACAATTTTAACCGAAATTGTAAATACACTTCAAATAAGCGCTTAAGCTTTCTAGAGATAGAACACAATTTTTGACTTAGGCTGTAGAAAATTCAGAACTTGTAACCGCATTTATTCCTCTTCAGCTCCTTCTTTTATAGGTGAAATGTGCCAACGGTCACATTTCATTTCCTTGAGTCTGATTGGTTGAGCAGAGGTTCAGTGATTCAGACCTGGCGGTCTAGTCTTCAGACCTGACGATCTAGTCTTCCAGTGTGTAGGTCAAACCGGTTAGGTTTGTCTTTTACTTAATATGGTAACTGTCGGTTGGACAGTTGCCTGTACCTGGAAGATTGCCTTTCTGATTTATCCTGGAGTGGAAAGATCTTGTAGGACGATCTTCTGTAGCCTGCAGACTTTCCTCAGACTTGTATGAATATGACAATACTAAGTCTGTTCCTTCGGTACCATTCTCAACAGATACCCGAAGTGTCTTTTTATGCTGGTCGGTTGTTTATGTTAACCGGATGACTTCCGGTTTTTTCATAGCTTCTGATTGACCGACTGTTCAATGATTCTGGCCTTCTGATTTAACCGATCTTGTCTTTCTTGTTCGGTCAGGTTTTTGGTCGGTTTGATTGCTTGACCGGTTGAGTTTCTTAACCGGTTGAGTTCTTTGACCGGTTGAGTTCTTTACTTGTTCCTGCACATGAGATTTGTTTTTGTTAAGTTTTATTTAACCGATCTAATTTTATCTAACAATTTCTCCCTTTTTGATTATTTTATTTAAAATATTCAAAATCATGTAAGAATGCAAATGTAGGCCGGTTTTGTTTTTGAGAGTTTATTTGGCCGGATTTTTGGAAACTGACTTGAAAGATTTTTTCGAAAAATTTTGGAAAATTTTGAGAAAAATTTTGAAATTTTTTATATTTTATCTTATAAATTTCTCCCTTTTTAATTATTTTATTTAAAATATTCAAAATCATGTAAGAATGCAAATGTAGGACGGTTTTGTTTTTGAGAGTTTATTTGGCCGGATTTTTGGAAACTGACTTGGAAGAATTTTTCGAAAAATTTTTTATATTTTATCTTATTAGTTTCTCCCTTTTTGATTATTTTATTTAAAATATTCAAAACTTTGTAAGAATGCAATCGGATGCCGGTTTCCAAAATTTACTTGATATATATATAAGAAATATGCTAAGGCAAAAATACTATATATATAAAACCAAAATAATCGTAAGTAAATAAAGTAAAGTAAAGTAAATAAGGCCCTTATTTCTTCGCTCTAGGCGGCAGGAAGTGTTCCAGCAATTCATCGGTTGTTTTTCCCTTGACCGCTTGAGCCGGCCTGGAAGAGGATCCTTGACCGCCTGAGGTGCCGGTGTGGGGAGAGAACGGTTGACCGAACGATCTGATTGGAACCGCATTCAAACACCGCTGTTTTGTGAGTTGTGGCTCGAGCTCTTCCTCAAAATCATCCTCGGCTTGCAAAACTGGGTTAAGTGGAGGGTCAACAACCGTGTCAGTGACTCTGTCCAATAGTCCCGTGATTTCCGCCCTCCTCGAAGCAACTTTTCTTTTTCGTGTAACTAGAACAGAAGGGGAAGCAACCGCCTTGGACTTCTTGTGAGCCTTGGCGAACTTGTTATACGTTTCTTGTTGGGCCCTTAGCCGGTTAGCATCTTTTGCTTGTTGAGCCGCTATGGATGCTGCTATGGCCGGTGCACTGTTTTCTAGATTTTGCATATGTCCGGCTATGTTCGCATTTGCCGCTGCCGTTTCCTTCTGTATCCGGGTTTGTTCGTTCAGGTCATCTTGGAGCTTTTGGGCCGCGTTGGCATTCGCTTCCTCAAGTGCCTTGTCGACAGCTAGCTTAGCCGCTATTAATTCCGCCACCTGTTCGGTGACCGCTTTGAGATCGGCCTCAAGCTTGGCATTCTTTTCTTCAAGGGTCATTACCCTCTCACGATTAGATCCGGCTTGGGCACCGGATTGAGCCAAGTCCTCAACAACCTTCGTCAATTTTTGATCGGTCTTTTCTTGAGACCGTTACATCGTAGCGACCCTCTAGCTGACCGAATCGAGGTCGGTCACCATCTTCGGAGTTATATCCTCCAATACCTTTGTTCGGTCAAGATGACCGCTGTATTGTTGATCCGTATTACCGTAATTTGTTTCAACGGACGTGATCCGATCGACCGCCTTGTTTAGATCATCCTTTGTTGTCTCGGCCAACTCGAAAGCTTTAGCCGCGGTTTCTTTGATTTTCTTCTTCCATGGCTGAACCGCGTCATTGACAAATTCTTCAATGAGGGTCTTGACCCTCTCTTCCGTTATGGCCGGTTCTGAAACCCCGGTTTGAACAGATGCTCGCTGGTCGGTGAGAGGTGTTTCTGTCCTGACTTCGATTATGTTGATATGCTGATCCGGTGGAGGAGAGGATAGCTCTTTATCGGTCAGATTCTGACCGCCAACATCCTTAGGAGAGGATCTGGATGAGTTCGATGTTTCTTGGTGGTCGGGCTCCGCTTCAAGCCGCGCCATCTCCTCGGTCAGTGCCCTTTCCTTGACCGCAAGCAGTTCTAACACCAAAAGTTCAAGTTGAGAGTTCGGTGTCCCCGGAGTATGCTTTTCTTGGAGGCGTTGAATGTGTTCGGTGAGCCTTTGTAACCGAGCACGCGGTTCGACCATTGTGTTTTGTTTTAGGGCGGTTGTGACGTCCTAAGCCTTTGTGAGGCTGATGACCTCCTCCTCCATCTCAAGCAACTTCTCAAATTTCTGGCTAACGGTGAGATCCGGTAGCATGTGTTTGTAGAGTATCTGATGCCAGTGCCGGATCCATTGATAGAACACTTCGGATGCCGCACGAGTCTGCTGATGTATCTCGTCCATGATTCTGCTAACGAGATCCTCAGCCGTTTTCCGGGTGTTATCATCAGCGTAGTCATCTTCTTCCCCAAGTCTATCCGAGCCGGCATCATCATCATTATGACTGACCGATTCTTCCTCGACTATCGGTCCTTTCTCCTTACCGGACTGATCTTCTCCGGTATTTTGTGAAGCGGTTCGGCTAGAGCTGAATGCCGAATCTTCATCATTGGGGGTGTCGGACCGCGGATCAGCCGATCCGGTTGGTTGTTTATCTTTCTTGGTTCCAGATTTTTCTTTGACCGGAACCGCTTTCTTACTTGCTACCTTCTTCTTTCGGCCACCTATAGAACCGGAGGCCTTTCTTTTGCCTTTCTTGTTCGGTCAGGTTTTTGGTCGGTTTGATTACTTGACCGGTTGAGTTTCTTAACCGGTTGAGTTCTTTGACCGGTTGAGTTCTTTGACCGGTTGAGTTCTTTACTTGTTCCTGCACAAGAGATTTGTTTTTGTTAAGTTTTATTTAACCGATCTAATTTTATCTAACATTAAATTTTAAAATGTCCGGATTGTCGGGTTAAAAACTCTAGTTAATTTGGATATATATGTGAGAGTAATAGATATTTGGGTCTGATTGTGCGTTGACCCGCCCATAAACTTAAAACGGTTAAAAATAAAATTAAAAATGCTATATGTATGTTTCGAACTTGCAACCTAACAAAAACAAGTACAACTCTTTAACTAACTAGGCTTATAACACTTTATATTTTAAATTCAACACAAAATTAGATGAACGCGAAACATTTTAACAATTTAAGTTCAACTTTTTAACTATATATATATATAATTATGCTTAATTTTTAAAGTGTCTGGATTGACAGGTCGAGATTTGTGGTTAATTTGGATATATGTGATAGTAAATGGATACTTGGTCGGATTTTGGGGTTAACCCGCTCATAAAATTAAAACGGTTAAAAATAAAATAAAAAATGTTATATGTGTGTTTCAAACTTGCAACTTAACAAAACAAGTACAATCTTTTAACCAATTAGGCTAATAATACTTTATATTTTAAATTCAACACCAAATTAGATGAACACAATATATATATATATATATATATATATATATATATATATATATATATATATATATATATATATATATATATATATATATATATATATATATATATATATATATATATAACCACTACATTGAAAAATGCACATTCTGCTCTATCTGGCATCCATGTGCATTTTAGACAAGCCTCCTCCCTTGTAGGAAAGCGAAAAAAGAAGTTTCAGAGACATCTTTCGTTTTAATACCGGGATTAGGTAGGTGGAATAGTGCAACTAGGGCGGGAGGGAACAAGCTTTCCCTATGAGAGGCATTTGGCGCGAGTTAGAGTGACGATCATGCTTTTGAGAGTGAATGTCCCGCATAAGTGGAAGTGGTTGGAACGGTTTCCTATTCCTATCGAGCAGCTGAGCCAGTGAGAGCAGTCGAATCGGTCTAGTCCTTCTTGGTTTTATCATCGGAAATCGCAAGATTTTTCAAATTCTATTTGAAATGGATGGTGTGAGTTTGTCAAATGCTCGACAAGCCGCTACATTAGCTGCGCATAAACCATGTTCGTCAACCAAGTTTGTTCAGTAGTCGTAACATAATTGGTTAGTGGAGAAAAACCAGGCCGGGATCTATCAGCAGCGACATTCCCCCTTAAAAAATGTAATGTTATGATTAGACAGACTCTTTCTTTCTAGTATGCCTAATGTCAACATGAGAAATACCCCTCATAGGGATGAAATGAGGATATATATATATATATATATATATATATATATATATATATATATATATATATATATATATATAAAATGATGCTTAATTTTTAAAATTTCCGAATTTCCAGGTCGAGAGTTGTGGTTAATTTGGATATATGTGAGAGTAAATTGATACTTGGGTCGGATTGTGGGTTGACCAGTCCATAAACCGAAAACAGTTAAAAATAAAATTGAAAAAGCTATATGTATGTTTCGATCTTGCAACCTAACAAAACAAGTATAACCTTTAACCAGTGTGATTGGAATGTGATTTACCGAAGGATAATAGATATGTATCAATTGAAAATGATTAAAAAATATGAATCAAATATTTGATTAACCAAAGTATGGGGTCACGATATTAAATATTAAAAAATATGAATCAAATATTTGATTGACCAAAGTAAAAGTGTATGAGCATGAGATGAGATGAGAGATTTATTTGAAAAAATATGTGATGAGATATGTGAGAAGATAAGTTGTTTTACCGAAGTAATAAAACGTGGAATGAGATCGTTATATTTTTTTATTTTAATATATTATTCGTGATTTATTAAAAAATTTAAATATTGAATACATATTATTATTATTATTATTATTTATTAATTTTTTTTATTTATATTTTTATCGATAGTTAATGTAACGTTATTCTGTTGTATTTTAACTATACCTTCTTTTACCTGGACCGTTTATAAAAAAAAATTACTTTCATAAAATTAAAATAATTTCAGAGATAAACTTGTAAATATCAAGCCTAATTTAATAATGTTGTGACTTGAACTAAATAATTATATGGAGGCCTGTCTAGGATAAGCACAATTAAGCCCAAACCCATAGGTTAAGGTACCTCATCTTGGACAGCCCATAAATTTTTTATAATTCAAAAACATCAACTAATCACCCAATACATTTTTATTTCTTATATAAATTATTAATAATTTAAATATTATTTATTTGTATTTAAATTGAGATAGTTGGGCTTTGAGAATTTTAAAGTTTTTTTACATATATTTAGGGCAGCCAAAAAATATGGTTGGCCCTGATTACATATCTTTAAAGTCTTTGTCCATATTAATTTCAAACTGATAAGTTTTATTTAGAATTTATTTTAGAAATGACTTACACAAATTAATTAAAAAAATTCGAAAATGATGAGAGTACCAAAGCTGAAAATTGAGCTTACAACAATTTGATCAGAGTCAATACACGATGACGATAAAGAATTCATAGTTGACCTAAGAAACGTACACGAACATGAAATTAAAGTACAAAAGTGAATAATGAATGAAACTAGCAATTAATTAACTAAAACAAGACGATAAAGATTGATTTCCTCGGACTCGTCTCTCTTGTCTTTGTCCTTATTCTTTCTTTCTTTCTTTCTTGTCACCCTTAGGTCTTTTTGGAATATATTTTCAGATAAAATTTTGGCTTCTTCGTCTCAGCTAGTTTCTCTTGTCATTTTTTCCTTTTGGGCTTGAGTTTAGAGTTGAGCGTATGAGTTATTTCCTGTAAAGTGGTTTCTTTGACAACATTGCGGTTTTCATTGGTTTCGGAGCTCATAGTTTTCGAGATGCTTTGGCTTTTTCTATCATCCACGTCGATGTTGTTTTTTTTTAACCTAATTAGTGGCAAAAGGACTTCAGTTTCAGGATCGGTGGGATCATGATCAGTTTGGTTCTCGTTCACGTGTTGGTTGTGACTTTCATTTGCTTTGAGAAATTCAATATAGAATTTCTTGACCACGTTGACATTCTTTTGTTCGAGGTGACCACGAGCTTCTTTTGCTCATTTAGAAAATATTAATTATATATATATATATATAATTAATTAGAAAATTTATACGATAACAATTATAAAAAAATAAGTATAAAATTAATTAAAATTAATAATAAAATAAATAATATTATAAATAAATTATATTTATTAAAAATAATATTAATTCATTTACTTGAATAAATAATTTTTAAAATAAATTTATAAATTAAAATAATTATTTAAATTAAAATTATACACTAAAGAAAAATGATTTGGAAATTGAATTTAGTAAAAAGAATAAGAAAGAAAAAAATTGATAAAGAAAATGATGAATGATATAAATCTGATTGACTAAATATAAAATAAACCCTCTCATTCTCTTTTACAAATTTCTCTTATCATTTGTTACTCCTTAACCTTCATAAGAAATTATTTATTAATAAAAAAACATGGCCACACCAAACTATTAATTAATATATATATATATATATATATATATATATATATATATATATATTAATTCAAATAAAAAGTTAAATAATAAAATATTATAAACAAAATTACAATAACTAAATAAAAATCTAAGACCATTAAATATTATTTATAGAATAAAAATTCGTAAGGAAGAATTCAATCGAACAATATACAGTGAAAAAAAACACTTTTTTTGAACTTCTTATAATTTTGTTTTTTTTTTTAAATGCACTAACTCATATTTAATTATTTATATTCAACCATATTAAAAGGAGTGTTTCCAAAACAAAGAAAGACATACAATCTATATATATATATATAATGATACTTAATTTTTAAAGTGTCCGGATTGGCGGGTCTCCGGATTGGCGGGTCGAGAGCTGTGGTTAATTTGGATACTTGGGTCGGATTGTGGTTGACCCGTTTTTAAATTTAAAACGGTTAAAAATAAAATTAAAAATGCTAGAGGTATGTTTCGAACTTGCAACCTAACAAAACAAGTACAACTCTTTAACCAACTAGGCTACAAAAACTTTATATTTTAAATTCAACACCAAATTTGATAAACGCGGGACATTTTAATATTAATATAAGCTCAACTTTTTAACTAACTAATCTATATATATATATAATGATTCTTAATTTTTAAAGTGTCCGGATTGGCGGGTCGAGAGCTGTGGTTAATTTGGATACTTAGGTCGGATTGTGGGTTGACCCGTTTTTAAATTTAAAACGGTTAAAAATAAAATTAAAAATGCTAGAGGTATGTTTCGAACTTGCAACCTAACAGAACAAGTACAACTCTTTAACCAACTAGGCTACAAAGACTTTATATTTTAAATTCAACACCAAATTTGATAAACGCGGGACGTTTTAATATTAATATAAGTTCAACTTTTTAACTAACTAATCTATATATATATAATGATGCTTAATTTTTAAAGTGTCCGGATTGGCGGGTCGAGAGCTGTGGTTAATTTGGATACTTGGGTCGGATTGTGGTTGACCCATTTTTAAATTTAAAACGGTTAAAAATAAAATTAAAAATGCTAGAGGTATGTTTCGAACTTGCAACCTAACAAAACAAGTACAACTCTTTAACCAACTAGGCTACAAAAACTTTATATTTTAAATTAAACACCAAATTTGATAAACGCGGGACGTTTTAATATTAATATAAGTTCAACTTCTTAACTAACTAATCTATATATATATATAATGATTCTTAATTTTTAAAGTCTCCGGATTGGCGGGTCGAAAGCTGTGGTTAATTTGGATACTTGGGTCGGATTGTGGGTTGACCCATTTTTAAATTTAAAACGGTTAAAAATAAAATTAAAAATGCTAGAAGTATGTTTCCTAACAAAACAAGTACTAACTCTTTAACTAACTAGGCTACAAAGACTTTATATTTTACATTCAACACCAAATTTGATAAACGCGGGACGTTTTAATATTAATATAAGTTCAACATTTTAACTAATTAATCTATATAGGTGTTGAGTAAATGGATACTTGGCTCGGATTGTGGGTTGACCCACCCATAAACTTAAAACGGTTAAAAATAAAATAAAAAATTTTATCCGTATTTTTTTTTTCACGATGGAAAAATGCTAGTATCATTAATTCCTTACACATTCCATAATATATAGAAATCAATTATAAGCCATAGAAATCTAGCTAGCTAGATCTCTAAAGCTTGCTACTAGTGACATTAAAGCTTGCTACTAGTGACATTAATGTTTCTAACCTTATTTACTTTTCTAGAATTATCTTTAGGAACCACAACCGTAAGTACCCCATTCACCACCGACGCCTTTATCTGATCCACTTTCACATTCTCCGGTAACTCTATTTCCCGCCCAAACTCATCTCTCCCCCCTCCTCCTCCTCCTCTCTCCGCCAAATGCCAAACCACCGACTCTTTCTCTTTTTCCTTCCCCGTTTCTTCATCTTTTCCGGCCTCGGCAGCTCTAATCACAAGTACATTTCCTTCATCCACATGCACCTTTATTTCATCTTTACTATATCCTACAAAACCAATTAATTAGTTTATAACTCAAATTATTAATAGAACTAATGTATATATATAGATCATTGAAACCTGGAACATTGAATTTGAAGATGTGGGCAGTTTGTGTTTCAAACCAATCCATGAGGGCTGATGTCGAACCATGAATAGGAGAGGTCAAGAAGAACCGCCGGAAAGGATCACCGGAAAAGAGAGCCATTGTTTTATGTCGGAGGAGGAGGATGAATTCTTCATTTATATATAAAAAAAAAGACACTCATAGAAAAGACGAGCAGAGTCTAGAATGGAGATAGAGTGTCTGGAACATTCTTAGATTTATCTTCTATTTGTTTTTTTAACAATTTTATTATTAAATGTTAGAAATATGTTTATAAAAAATTGCTAAAATGGACTTTACAAAATGTGTAGGTCCGTTTTTAAATTAAAAATAAATTATTTTGATGGATTTGATTTTTTCGATTAAAATTTTTGATTTTATTCATTAGGTATTATATATATATATATATATATATATATATTAATAAAATAGGAAAAAATCTTTATGTAGCTATTGCAAGTATTCTTATTACACAACAAAAAAAGAAGAAATAAAATAAACTATCATTAGTTTAAATGTGTAGAAACAACATAGCAAAATCCTGTGGCAGTTACTTCACAATAACATTATTAATGATTTTTTTGAATTTTTATCTTAATCTAAATTTGAGTAACACAGTCTAATTGTAATTTTAGACGATCATATTTAAATTTTTTAATAGAATAATAATTGTTTATATTTGAAGTTATATTCTTATTTTGTCATATTCAAATAAACTAATTATTTCAAAAATAAATAAATATAAAAAATTTCAAACAAAAGTTTATATAAAAGAATGAGGAGCAAATATATATATAATAATAATTCTTAATTTCAAAGTATCCAGATTGAAAACGATGATTAATTTGAATATATATGTGAAAGTAAATAGATAAATTGATGGGATTGTATGTTGACCTGATCCGCCATAAACTTAAAACCGTTACAAATAAAATTCAAAATACTATAAGTATGTTTCGAATCTATAACCTAATTAAAACAAATACATTCATTATTCATATTTATATATTATAAATCTTAATAATGAAAAGGAGAATTTAGTTAATTAGGAAAGAAATTGACATATATTTTTATTTTAATAATAAAACTAAATAAATAAAATTAATAATTCATAATTTATTTAAAACAATAATAAAAATCAACATTAATAGTATAATAATAATTCATTTTTATATATAATAAACCTTAGTAAAAAATTAATAAAATTTAAAAATAAATATTTATTTTAAATATATTAAAATAATAAATATTTAAAAAATACAAATATTAAATATATATAAGTAGTTTTTTAATTGTTAGTCATATTAATTATATATGCATACACAAAATTATAAATATAAATCAACAATCTTAAATGGTCTAATAATTGAAATGTTAATGTTACATAATAGAGACCAAGATTCAAATTCCATTAAACACAATTTTTAAACTATTAAAAAACATTGATGGTTAATATGTGAAATAAAAACGTTGATTTATCGAATTGAGGAGATTGTTGGATGCGAATGATATTGTTTAAAATTTGCTATGAAATTGATGGGTGGGTAAATGCCATTCATAAAATTAGAGGTCAATTTGGATGAATGGGTAAAATATGCGATAAAAATTGATGGTTGGGTAAAAGACATTCACGTTATGGAAGGAAATGGTTTATTGTTTGTTGATTTGACCGAAGTGAAGGTGTAATGTCACAAGATTAAAGGTCAATTGAGGTGGATAAAAATATGGAATGAGATGGTTGATTAGTCGAAATGAGTATGGCACACGATGAGAGGTCGACTCGGTCAATTGAGTTGGATAAAAATATGAAATGAGATGATTGGTTAGTCGAAGTGAGTATGCAACACAATGAGGGGTCGATTGGGGATTGGTGGGCCAAGGTGAGCATAAAATAGATTGGTAATGCACCAAAGTGAAATTTTAGGTCACGATATGAGATGTTTGATTAAGGTGGATAAATGTGAAATAAGATGGTTTGTTGTTTGTTGATTTGACTGAAGTGAAAGTGTAAGGTCACAAGATTAGAGATCAATTGAGGTAAATAAAAATATAGAATGAGATGGTTGATTAGTCGAAGTGAGTATACCACACGATGAGAGGTCGACTATGTCAATTGAGGTGGATAAAAATATGGAATGAGATTAATGGTTAGTCGAAGTGAGTATGCCACACGATGAGAGGTCAATTGGGGATTGGTGGTCCAAAGTGAGGGTAAAAGAGATTGGTAATGTACCAAGTGAAAGTTTAAGGTCACGGTATGCGATGTTCGATTAGGTGGATAAATGTGAAATGAGATGGGGCTGGTCAGTTGAAGTGAGGATAAGTAAGTCGTGTTGTTTATTGTAAAATATGTGAGGAGATGAATTGTTTGACCGAAATGAAAGTAAAGTCTCGAGATTAGAGGTTGATTGAGATTAGTGGGATAAAAATGTGGAATTAGATGGTTTTGGTTAACCAAAGTAAGTAAGGTCACGCTATGAGAGGTCGATCGAGGGATTGGTGAGTCAAAGTGAGGGTAAAAGAGATTGGTAGCGTTGGAGATGGTTAATTTTACTGAAATGAAATTGTGTAAGGTCACACAATATGAGAGGTTGATTAGGGTATGAATAAATGTGTAATGAGATGGTTAGTTATCTGAAGTGAGGATAAAAAAGTTAGGTTTTATATTATAAAATATGTGAGGAGATATTATCCGAAATGAAATTGTGTAAGGTCACACAATATGAGTTTTTTTTGAGAAAATAGCTTAGTGCCATTTCATTAAAACTGTCCCCCCCAAAAAAAGTTTAAGATCAGATCTAGACAATTTCTAAATTTGACAATGAAAGAATAATTGAATTACAAACAACAACAACAACAATCAATTAACGCCTATAGCATTTTTACTTTGATTATACTTGTGATTTTCTCAAACGAAATATCCCATATCTAACAGATTTTTCTATTCTCTTCATTCCTTTTGACTTCTCTCCATTATTGAATGAGTGCATTTCCATCTGAAGTTATATCTCTCCAAATATCTTCAGCAGTTCTACTTTTTCTACTGTGAGTTTTTGAATTTCTTTCTTTCCAGATATTGTAGATTACTACTCCAAAGTAACATTTCAGCATACTTACATAGAAGGATCTTCCTTTTGCTTTATTTTTCATCTACTCTTGGATTTCTTCCAATATTTATGGAAGTTGACGATGTTCATGTTTGCAACATATCTCCTCTAGATTTGTATTACAAAAGAGAATTCCCCAAATAAATGGTTTATGCTTTCCTCAACTCCCGAACATAGGACAAAGTTGATATCAGTAATGTTTATGTATTTTCAAATTCTGTCTTTTGTTGTCAACCTTTTCCTGTATACCAGCCAGAGAATAAATTTGTGACGATGAATAATCTTTGGAGACCATACCACATTATGCCAATCTACCTCATGTCCTCTTGTTCAAACCATTTCACATGTCTTTCTTGTAATGAACTTCTTGTTGCTTTCTGTTTTCCAGCATATTTCATCATTTTTTTTCATTGAGTTGCTTCTGCCTCATTAGGTTTAGGATTCTATCACCTTCTGGAACACGCCTTAGAAGTGAATCACATTTAGGAATGAGTTTTTTGACGAAGTGAAAGCAATGTCTTAAGATGAGAGGTAGATTGTGAATTGGTGGATAAATATAGAATTGGATAGTTAATTAGTCAAAGTGAAAGTAAGGTAACGAGATGCTTAGGTCAATTTGGGTGGATAAATATGGAATAAGATGTATGGTTAACCGAAGTGAGGATAAGAATGTCGTGTTGTATATTTTAAATATATGAGAAGATGAGTTGTTTGATGAAGTGAAAGTAAGGTCTTTGAGAGAATAGAGGTCGATTGTGATTAGTGGATAAATATGGAATTAGACGATTTTTGATTAGTCGAAGTGAAAATAAGGTAAAGAGATAAAGTTTGATTGAGAAATAAATTAAGTGGTTAAAATATGAAAGAAGATTAGTTGTTTAACCGAAGTGAAAGTTAAGATCATGAGATGAGAAGTCCAATTTGAGTTAGTATATAAATGTGGAATGAGATGCTTGATCAGTCTGAGTGCTTTAATGTCACGAGATGAGATGTCAATTGAGGATTGATGGAATAAAATGATGGTAAAAAAGAGATTGACAATGTTTGAAATTTTTGATTTGACCAAAGTAAAAGTGTAAGGTCATGATGAGAGGTTAATTGAGAAAAAATGTTATGAGATATTTAAAAAGATGAGTTGTTTTACCGAATTGAATAAAATATGGAATGAAAGTGTTTAATTTTTTAATTTTATTTTTAGTAATTTATTAAAAAAATTCAATATTAAAATATATATTATTATATTTTTTTTATTAAATTTATTTTGTTAATATTTTTATTTGGGGTTCAAAGAAACATTACATATTTCTTTGTGTATTGTAATTATTTTTTCGAAAAATGGGGATTTTTTTTAGTGCTTAAATGTTTTTATAATTTTATTTTTTGAATCATGATTATTTTTAGAAATGACATCACATTATCACTATCCCTACTTAAATTAGGACATTCTTTCCTAGAGAATTAAATATGAAATTAATTAAATGGTTACTTCTCTCATCCAAAACATTAACTTATAACATAGACAAATTAGAGGCATCCATCATATTATATGACCATTTTGAAAGAAATGAATCATATTCTATACATTCATATGGTCATAAAAAATTCTCATGTATTCTCCAATATGAAATTAGCACACATTTTCAAGCCAAGTTAACATGTAGAATGAGACTCCAATAGAGAGTCTGTTGAGAAGGGAACAAAGGGAGCAAATCATCCTAAACCTAATATCAAACTGCAAATGTTTCTCAAAATCAACCTTCCTTTTGTCAAACAATTGGCCATGTCTCCTCCTATACTAGTTTTCTATACTTCTAGAAAAAATTTGTCTCCATGTCAATCAACATAGTTTGTGCCTATCAACTTAGAGAACCATTATTCTTTATCTCAACTTTTTCAATATTGTGTTGTTGATTTCTTACTACTTCCTCAAACTTCTTCACTATTGTGTTGTTCTTGCTTACTATCTACTTTCTCAATTTCTTCACTGTTGCGTGTTTCGAAAAAAACTTCTTCACTATTGTAAGTTTCAAAAAAATCTTCTTCACTATTGAGTTGTTGCTTGCTTCCTAATTCATCATCTTCTTCAATAATCTCTTGTTGTTGCTGCGTAGATGGGACAAGGCGACACGCTAGTGAGTCTAGGGCTTCTTTCATCCATGTGTAATGACAAGCTTCTCTAGCTTCCGGAACGCCCATCTATACAATAAGAAAAAATTTCAATTTTTGAAGCCCTTCTTTATTCGAATAATATAACTTTTGATACATGAAAATGAAGATGCGGTAAATTTCTCACCCATGCTCTTCGCCGAATTTCTTTCTCCGGCCATAGGTCAAGTTGATCTTTGACGAGCAAGGGGAACATGTACGCTACATATGAACCATCGTGGCTCTTGCTTTTGAATTTCCATTTTCCTAACTTATTCTGCAATGTTTTTGTTTGTAGAGAAACACACACCATGTAAGTGGACCGAATGTTAGGATTGATCGGAATTTTTTGTTTCAAACATTGTAAGTATATGAAGAAGTTGTTACTTGGACAATTCCTATGACGCCAGCCTCCTCTATGGTCTCTCTTAAAGCTGCTTCTTTCATTGATTCATCATTTTCCCATCCACCCTAATAAATTTAGTAATCCAAATAACATTAGTTTTGTTAAAAAAATATTCAAATTGGAAAATTCAAATGATTTTATCTTGTACCTTGGGAAATAACATGCCCTTGCCTTCTCTTTGTGCACTTATGAGGAGGACTTCTAATTCTTTTCCCTCCAAATAAGATTTACTTGTGGTCTTAAATCTATAAGGTATGCATCTGCATAATTCATATAGATATATCACTTGAGAATATTACCATGATTAATGTTTTCTTTTTTGAAATTCATTGAATACAAATATATTTAATCAAGAACAACAAACCATATAAAAAAACAGCAAACAAAAAGAAAAGCGGTAAGAACTAAGCCACGAAACAAAGACAACCTAACGAACACCCGAGGATTGGACAATATTGATTTTTTTTAAAGCCAATCAAAATGAATCGAAATTCAAGAAATGACTAATATACAATATTCTTACCCTAATAGAAATGATAATCCAATTAATGTTTAAAATAGGTTATAAAATGAATTAATTAGAAACCGATGAATAGAACATAAAGGGAAAGACATATTACCCAACAACGAGACGGCGGCCTTTCGTATAACGCTGCAATAGGCGTCCTGTACGAGCAGAATCCATTGCCACCATAGTTCCCGTTGTTGTTTCAGAGATTTCCTTCTTCTTGGTCGTCGTGGTTGTGGCCTTTATTCAACAACCAAGAAGAAATGTATGTTATTTTGAACCAAGTCTTCATAAAGGAGGAAATAAAAACTTGATTTCTTTCTCTCTTGGCTTAAAATGAATTAGAACGTTGCATGGGCGATAAACATGCCAACTTCCAACCTCATTTTAATTTATAGTCAGTTCCCTAGAGAGAAATATGGGATCATTTTTATAGAGAGAATGCCGGTTTAGTTGGATATTTTTTTGGTCAAAACATTACTTTGAAATTACCTATTTTTATTTAATCAATATATTTTTTTAATACTTCTATTAAAAAGGTAGTTTGATTCAATAGATTGAGCGTTGTCCCTAAATTTTGCAATTTAACATTCAATACCGAACGTTTTATCTACCCACTGCTATAGTTTTGGAATCAAGTTAACTAAAATTGCTTTAGTGAGAATAAATTAAGATTGTGATATATCACCAAGATATTATGAATGATACAATTTTGAGAAAATGGAAAAATATTATATTGATCCATTTTGAGTATATAAATTATGTCTATTTTATTGATATTAGATTATGCATATAAAAATAATAATAATAATATTATCACAATATATCACCTTCCTAATAATATTATGATAATATTATTTATATAATAAATATGATAACTATATATTTATTACTATATATATATATTAACATTCTCCTTTAACTTCTTTAACTTCAACTGAAAAGTAATTGGACAAATTAAAAGTTGGAGACAATATTTTAAAAGGCTAATGAAATATTTTTCAAGTAAAATAATATGGTGAATTTTATAAATCGATCGTTAAAAAAATATTTTTATAATAAAATAGTCAGGTGACTAAATTATGGGTGGGTCGGTACGGTATACATTAATATTTTGTCTATACCTTATACTTTACCAAAAATTTCGATATATAAAAATTTATACATTACCTTATCTTGATTTTGGTATACCTTAATTTCAGTACGGTATCGATATTATACTTTCATACCTAAAAAACATATTAACTTAAAAAAAACAATTTAATATAGTTAATACTAGGGGTGGCCAAACCTACGGATCGGATACGATCCGGTATTTCGGATCGGATATCCGCTTTTATTTTTTTCAAAAATTGCGATCCGTATCCGACCACTATCCGATTTGAAAATACCGGATCGGATCGGATCGGCCAGCCGGATACCCGCTGATCCGATTTTTTTTCATATTTTAATTTTTTTCATATGTTAGAAAATTGAAATTGTTCTATTAAGGATTTCAATTATGAATAATGACGATTTGAGAACACATCTAAAGGGAAATGGGAAGAAAAACAAATGAAAGAGACATATTTTTGTTTGGGTTTGTAAAGAAAAATGGGAGAAAACATAAGGAAGAGGGAAATTTTGTATTTTTGTTTGGGTTTGTAAAGAAAAGAAAGGAAGAGATAGATTTTTGTTTAGTTTGTAATTGTTTAATAATATTTTTATTTGGGTTCGTAAAGAGAAAAATGAAGGAAAATATAGGAAGAGAGAGATTTTTGATTGGGTTTGTATTTATTTAATTATATTTTTGTTTGGGTTTGTTTATTTAATAATTTTTAAAAATGACCGGATCGGCTTCCGATATCCGAAATCTTTTTTGCCCGATCCGTATCCGATCCGGAAATCCGGTAAAAATATCGGATCGGATACGGATTTTTTCGGATCGGATCGGCCGGATTAACGGATCGGATCTTTCGGATCGGATTTTTTGGCCACCCCTAGTTAATACATAAATGTTACACAAAATAAAAAAATAAAGATATTTATCATAAAATAAAATATTCTTTTTACAATTCAATATTTTTAAAAACTAGAAAATGTTAAAAATTAAATTTAGTTACAAAAATTGGAGTTAACAAGAATACATATGATTTGATTTGTATTGGACTTTGTTGAGACGTCTTCTAGTATCAGATTTAAAGTTGAAAAGTTCAACAGAATGGGTAATTTCGTTCTATGGCAAACGAGAGTTAAAGGTTGGCACAACCAGGAATATTGAAAGTCTTGCGTGCTGAAAAACCAACAAGAATGGAGGACGGATATTTAGAAGAGTTACAACAATGGGCATCGGGGACCATGCAACTTTATTTGGTAGATGAAATTATGTATCATGTGATGAATCTGCAATCTCCATTTGAGATATGGAAAAGTTAGAAGGTCAGTTTATTTCCAAATCGTGAGGACCAAGTTGTATCTGACACAAAAGTTATATGGGTTGAAGATGCACAAGGGTTCAAATTTGGCTCAGCATATGAATATCTTCAATCACATAATATGTATCTAGCACAACTAGATGTGCATATTGACGATGAAGATAGAGAAATGATACTTTTGTGCTCGTTACCATCTTCCTATGAGCACCTAGTGACTACTATAATATATGGGAAAGAAACTATCAAAGTTGAAGAAATTACTACAACATTGTTGGCTCAAAATCAGAAAAAGCAGAATGTAGGGGAAAATTCTCAATCCGACAGTTTATATGTTACGGGAAATAAAGATCGTGGAAGAAGACAAGAAAAAGAGTGTTCTGAAAGAGAAAAAATCAGATCCAAGTCAATGAGAAAAAAGACGTTTCGATACCACAATTGTAGAGAACCGGGACATATATTTTTTTGTTGTTAAAAAACGATTAATGATATTGAATCTTCCAAGTTGGTGAACGTTGTCAAGAAAAATGACTCGGAGCAGAACGATGGTGATGCACTCTCAATTATAAATAGTCAACTCAATGATACAAGTCAAGTAATTTTGGTTCTGTTCACTTAGGTGACAATATATGCTGTAGTATTATTGGCATGGATGAAGTCTAAATTAAGATGTATGATGGTACTGTTAGAACTCTTTGTAATGTTAGACATATACCTGAAGTGAGGGAGAATCTGATCTCGTTAAATACTTTACATGAAAATGGGTATTCTCATAAAACAAATGAGGATCAGGAAATTAATAAAATTTATAAAGGTGTGTTGATTGTTATGAAAGGAAAGGGAACCAAATAAAATATCTACACATTGTAGGTGGAGTTCATTCTGTTGAGTCAGATGATGATAGCACGAAATTATGGTATATGCGTCTTGGACATATGAGGGAGCGTGGAATGATTGAATTACATAAAAGAGATATGTTGAAATGTGTTAAAAGCTATAAGTTAGACTTCTGCAAATTCGGTGTTCTTGGAAAACAAACTAAAGTAAGCTTTACAACTAGTAAGAACGATGCATAAGGAATTCTTGATTATATGCATTCCGACGTATGTGGTCCTACAAGAGAATCGTCAT
This sequence comes from Impatiens glandulifera, assembly GCF_907164915.1. Taxonomy (NCBI): domain Eukaryota; kingdom Viridiplantae; phylum Streptophyta; class Magnoliopsida; order Ericales; family Balsaminaceae; genus Impatiens; species Impatiens glandulifera. Next base: position 36,731,921 of record NC_061866.1, read on the forward strand.
TGGGTGGAGCTTTGTACTATGTGATTTTTGTTGATGAGTAATCTAGAAAGGTCTAGATTTATTTCTTGAAATAGAAATCCAAAATCTTTGCTAAATTCAAGCTATGGACAACGGAGGTGGAGAACTAGACAGGTAAAAAAATCAAGTATTTGAGGTCTGATAATGGTACAAAGTATACAAAACGCAGTTTAAGAAATTTTGCGAGGATCTTGGTATTTAGAGGCACTTCACAATACGTAAGACACCACAATAAAATGGTGTAGAAGAAAGGTTGAACTGATTCATTATTGAGAAGGCAAGGTGCTTAAAATTGAATGCGAGACTTTCCAAAGGTTTCTAGGCAGAAGCTGTTAATATTGTGGGTTAACTCATTAATAGATCACCATGAGCATCCTTGGGATGTAAAGTTGCTGAAGAAGTGTGAACAAATAATGCAGTTGACTTTAATAATTTAAAGATTTTTGACTGTCTAGCTTATGTGCTTGTACCAGGTGATGAAAGATCAAAACTGGATCCAATGTCCAAGCAATGCATATTTCCATGTTACACGAAATCTGTAATCAACAAAGATGCGATATTTGATGAGAAATCTATGTTGTAGTAAAGTAAAGACAATATTGTGAAAAATTGCTTTGTTTCAGATACAAAACAAATGAATTTAGAAGAACCCTGGGTTGCATCTGATATGTTTGAGATGGATTTAGAACAACTTTCAGTGATCTCTAATAGGGGTAAAAGTTCAAATTCAGCTTCTAAATGTCGTGATACAAATGGTTTGCAAGACTATAGTCTAGTTAGATATAGATAAAGACACACCACTATGAAGCCTCCTAATAGATTTGGTTATGAAAGCATGGTCTCGTTCACACTACTTATCACTGTTGATGATCCGGTAAACTTTCAGGAAGCTATTACGAGTCAGGTGAAAGATAAATGGATGAGTGCGATGGTTGAGGAGATGTAGTCTTTGCATAAGAACCAGAAATGAGAGCTAGTTGAGCTTCCCGAGGGTAAGAAGGTGATTGAGTGAAAATGGTTCTATAAGAAGAAACCAATGGTATCAAAAAAAGAAGGGGAAAAGTCCAAGGCTCGACTTATTACAGAAGAGTTTTCGTAGAAGAACGAGATATATTATGATGAAATATTTTCTCCGGTGGTTAGACATACTTCAATTAGGGCAGTGTTTGTTGAATAAACTTAAATTAATAAGGTATTTGGTTTTTTATGTTTAATATTCCTAGAGTAATAACTAGGGTGAGTGAGATAACCAAGAGATTTGGGTGGGAGCTATTTAATATGCAGAATAATTTATTTTGTTATTTGAAGAGTATGGAATATGAAGAGTCTATGCTTTCTTATAAAGAGTTATAAAAATCCATTTGAGATTAATAAGAAAGATATATTTTTCCATCTTGTTATCAACAAATTGGTATCAAAGCTATTGTGTGTGAAGTGAGCGTGAGAAAACGTGTTAGTCTCAAAAGAGAACGCCGCGGTGTGCGCTGACCGAGTGAGAAAAACAAGAGCGATCGAGAGCCTTGTGAGGTGTGTGTGTTGAGTGTAAACACTTGATAGGAATTGCAGGTCTAACCAATGGCATCCCGCTACCCAAGTTGACAAAAGGCGTCAACTGGAAGGTGCAGATGAAGGCCCTTTTCGGTTTCCAAGATAACTGGGATGTGGTCGAGACTGGGTATGAGGAACCAAAGAACCCAAATGGGTATTCAAATGCCCAGTTGAACGCGTTGAAGGTCGTTCAAGCTAAATATTAGGCGGCTCTATATCTACTATACCGAGCTATTGACGAATCTGGTTTTAAGAAGATAGCTGACGCAAAATCTTCCAAAGTGACATGGGATACACTCGAAATAGAAAACAAATTAGACGAACGAGTGAAGCAAGTCCGACTTCAAACCCTAAGGGGAGATCTGGAAAACATGCGGATGAAAGAGTCTAAAAGCGTATCTGAGTTCATTACTCGAGTGGAGACCGTGGTGAACAAACCAAATCCGAATGGTGAGAGTCTTTCATCAAACTGAGTTGTTGAAAAAATTCTGAGGTCATTGACAGATAGTTTACAAAATATTGTGTGCGCAATAGAGGAATCTAAGGATCTATCAACACTCACCATTGAAGAGCTTGCTGGGTCCTTGGAAGTGCATGAGTAGAAAATGAAAAACAAGAAGGGGGAGTCTCTTGAACAGACTCTCCAGGAGAATGCGACATTAAAAGAGGAGAAGGTGCTTTATGCTCAAAGTACCAGAGGTAGAGGAAGAGGCAGAAGCCTAGGTGGTAGAGGAAGAGGAGGACGAGGAAGTGAGCAAGTCGGCCAACAAAACTGACATGGCAAAGGCAAAGCTCGGGTGGCCGGACAAACACAAATAATAATATTGAGTGTTATAACTGTGGAAATAATGGGCATGTTGCCAAGGATTGTTACTCGATAAAATGCTACAATTGCGGAAAGCTGGGTCATATTTCCAAAGATTGTAGATCCGAGAAGAAAAATGAGAAACCAACAAAGTTCTTTGCTGAGAAAGAAGATGAAGGGTTGTTGCTGGTGACAAAAATTCCAGAAACTGAGATCAAACCAAGCTGTTCTGATAACTCATTTTGGTACTTGGATACTGGCGCAAGTAACCACATGTACGACGACGAGAGCTTATTCAAAATACTCTCAAAGGTGGAGTCCGGATCCATTTCTTTCGACGATGCTTCAAAAGTAGCCGTCAAAGGTTGAGGAACGATCAGGCATCCCCATAAAAATGGGGGAATCGAAGAGATCAGAGATGTTTACTACGTATCTGATCTCAAAAGCTACATACTAAGCATGGAACAGTTGATGGAGAAAGGGTACTCGGCTATAATGAATGGCCGAGAACTGCAGCTGAAGGATAAACTTGGGAGACTCATTGCCCAGGTTAATATAGAGGATGAGGCCATGAAGTGGCATTACCGGTTCGGTCATCTTCACTTCGGAGGGTTGAACAAGTTGGTGAAAAAGGAGATGGTTCTTGGACTACCAAACATTATATTCAAAAAGATGTTCTGTGAAGAATGTGTGATCGGGAAGCAAGCGAGGACTTCTTTCCCAAGCAGTTCTGAATACAGAGCAAATGAGCAACTCAGGCGGATTCACACTGATTTATGTGGGCCAATAACTCCAGAATCATTTAGTGATAAAAGATACTTCCTTTCTTTAATTGATGATTTTTCGAGAAAGACGTGAGTTTATTTTCTGAAGGAGAAGTCAGAATTGTTTGAAAACTTCAAGAAATTTAAAGTGATGGCGGAGAAAGAAACAAACAAAGTTATCAAAATAGTTCGATCTGACATAGGAGGTGAGTTCACTTCTAACGAGTTCAACAAATACTGCGAGGAATATGGAATCAAGCGTTTCTTGACTGATCCATATTCTCCGCAGCAAAACGGTGTAACCTAACGAAAGAACCAAACTATTCTCGATATGGTTCGATCTATGTTGAAAGGAAAGAATATGCCGAAATAGTTTTGGGCAGAGGCAGTGCAGTGCACAATCTATTTACAAAATAGATGTCTAGATGCAAATCTAGGAGAGAAGACGCCTCAAGAGATTTGGAGTGGTATAAAGCCAAGTGTCTTTCATCTCAAGGTATTCGGTAGTGTGGCCTATGGGCAAATACCAAGTCAGCACATGACAAAGTTAGAAGATCGGAGCAAGAAGTACATATTTATCGGGTATGATGAAAAATATAAGGCATATAAATTATTTGATCCTATTAATAAGAAATTGGTGGTGAGTCGAGATATTGACGTGGAGGAATCAATGACATGGAACTGGAGTAACCCGATTGAAGAAGAAACAAGTTCAAAGGCTGTTATGCCTCCAATATCAACAACCACCGAGCTTTCAGAAGATGAATCCGAGCCTCTACAACCCAGAATGAGAAGTCTACGGGAGATATATGCCACTACAAATGAAGTCCACATTGTATGTCTCCTTGCCGACTTAGAAGATTTTAATTTTGAGAAAGCCGTACAAGACGAGAATTGGAGATCGACTATGGATGATGAAATTGGGGCAATTGAACGCAATAAAACCTGGGAGCTAACTGACCTTCCTGAAGGAACTCGACCCATTAGAGTAAAATGAGTGTACAAAAAAAAGATGACTGTCGAAGGAGAGGTTGAGCGTTATAAGGATCGACTTGTGGTGAAGGGCTATAGACAAAAGGAGGGAATCGATTATGATGAAGTATTTGCTCCTGTCATGAGAATGGAGTCAATCCGACTTCTGATCTCGTTAGCTGCTCAAAACCAATGGTCGATTCTACAGATGGATGTGAAATCAGCCTTTCTAAATGGAGTGCTGAAGGAGGAGGTGTACGTCGAGAAACCACTCGGGTATATGAAGAGAGGTGATGAGTAGAAGGTGATGAGATTGAGAAAAACGCTCTATGAGCTGAAGTAGGCTCCTCGTGCTTGGAATGAGAGAATTGACAAGTATTTCAAGAAAAATGGGTACCAGCAATGTCCGCACAAGCATGCCTTATACACAAAGAAATCAGAAAATGATATGATGGTAGTCGCTCTCTATGTCGACGACCTCATATTTACCGGAAGCAACACAAAACTGATTTAGGATTTCAAGGAGGTAATGAAGGAGTTCGAGATGACAGACTTAGGTTTGATGAAATAATTTTTTGGCCTAGAAGTGAAGTAGTAGGAGGAAGCGATTTTTATATCCCAAGAGAGGTATGCGCTTGAAATTTTAAAGAAGTTTAAAATGAAGGACTGCAACCTAGTTTCAGCTCCAATGGAACCAGGCCCTAAACTCTCAAAGTTTGATGGAGGAGAACGAGCTGATGCTGGGAGATATCGAAGCTTAGTCGGAAGTCTAAGGTATCTTACAAGCACAAGACCCGGCCAAATGTTGAGTGTTGGGATAACAAGCAGATTCATGGAGGATCCAAGCTATACACATTGGAAGGCTTTTAAGAGAATTCTGAGATATATTCGAGGAACTCTTTCACTTGGTATTTTCTATTCAAAATCAGAAAACTACCGATTAGTGGGTTACTCTGATAGTGATTGGTTTGGTGATGTTGATGACTAGAAAAATACTTCGAGTTATGTATTCCTACTCGGAAATACAACTTTTACCTGGTTGTCAAAGAAGCAGCCTATTGTAACTCCGTCGACTTGCGAGGCAGAGTATGTGGTAACCTCTTGGAGTGTGTGTCATGTAGTATGACTTTCAAATTTACTAAGGAATTTGGGAGTGATCCGAGATGAAGGAACTATGATTCAAGTTGATAACAAGTCAGCGATCGAGTTGGCAAAAAATCCAGTTAATCACAAAAGGAGCAATCACATTGACGTCCGATTTCATTTCATTCGAGAACAAGTCAAAGAAGGGAATGTTGAGCTGGAACATGTTGAAAGTCGAGCTCAAGCCGCTGACATATTCACCAAACCACTACCGACCACACTGCTGGAGAGTTGTAAAAGGCTCATTGGAATGAGAGATGGGAAGAGTATTTAAGTTTAAGGGAGAAATTTGTTGAATAAACTTAAATTAATAAGGTATTTGGTTTTTTGATGTTTAATATTTCTAGAGTAATAACTAGGGGTGAGTGGGATAACCAAGAGATTTGGGTGGGAGTTATTTAATATGCATAATAATTTATTTTGTTATTTGTAGAGTCAAGCATATGAAGAGTCTATGCTTTCTTATAAAGAGTTGTAAATATCCATTTGAGATTAATAAGAAAGATATATTTTGTCATCTTGTTATCAACAGTGTTTGCTTTAATAGCCAATTGTGATTTAGACTTAGAGTAGATGGATGTTAAAACTATTTATATGCATGGTGATTTGGAAGATAAAATTTACATGAAGCAACCAGAAGGGTGCACTCAACCTGGACTTGAACATCTGGTGTGCATGTTAAAAAATTATTGTGTGGGTTAAAATAGTGTCCAAGATAGTGGTACAAACGGTTTGACTCTTACATGATTAAAATTGGTTATAAGAGATGCAAGTATGATTGTTGTGTTTATGTCAAAAGCCTTGATGATGGGTTTTTTATTTTCCTGTTACTTTATGTGGATGATATATTGATTGCTGAATAACATATGCATGCTATTGTTAGTTTGAAAGTTTTGTTGGGCCAAGAGTTTGATATGAAAGACTTGGGTGCTACGAAGAGAAATCTTAGAGTGAAAATTCACAGGGATAAAAGCTCAAGAAAACTGTGGTTATCTCAATGAGACTATGTTGAGAAAGTACTAGACATATTTGGGATGAGCAATTCAAAGTCAGTGTCCACTCCTTTGGCGAATCATTTTAAGCTTTATTCTGAACAATGTCCAAAGACGAGCAAGGAATTTAAAGAAATATATGACAAATATTCCATATGCAAGTGCAATTTGTTGTTTGATATATGCGATGGTTTGTATACTACAAGACTTGGCTCAAGTGTGAGTAAAATTAGAAAGTTAATGGCAAAATCGGGTAAATAACATTGGGAAGCAATCAAATGGATCTTCAGGTATCTGAAGGGAACTTCAAGTTATGGTATTATTTTTGGTGGTCAATGAGTTGATTTTGTAGTTGCTAGATATGTGAATTCAGACTATGCTAATGATATGGATGACAAAAAGTCTGCAACCAGGTTTGTGTTTAGTTTTTTTGGGGACCTATATATTAGAAATCAACACTTCAGTCTACTATGGTACTATCAATAACTGAAGCATAATAAATGGAAGTAAAGAAGCTAGTAAAGGAACTGAGTATTGAGCAAGGTGGAGTTCAATAACTTTGTGACAATTAGAGCGCAATTTATTTGGCAACAAATCAGGTGCATCATGCTAGAACGAAGCATATTGATGTGAGATTTTACAAGAGTTATCGCATCTGGTGAGATACTATTATAGAAGGTTCATATATACTAGTGAAAATACAGTTGATATGTTGATGAAGCCAGTTACTACCGAAAAGTTCAGACATTGTTTGAGCTTGTTGAATGTCTCAAATTGCTAAGGAATGGTGGTAGGCCAGCCCACTTGGAGTGTCTGAAACTCTAAACTGTTATCTTTTAAGAAGGCTTGAATTTCTCGAAGGTGTAAGTATGTGATTTATCTCCTATTAGATGAAATATTCGTCAATGTGGAGATTTGTTGTGTATGTGACTTATATATAGACATGTTAATTAAGTTTAGAGTTAATGAACTGGGCCTAGAGTAGTTTAGTCTTTGTGACCTAATTACTACTCTATAAATACCATTTAATGCAGGGTTTAACCCTAAGAGTGAAATAATAGACACTCCTCGTCTATGACGTATGCAGTTTGACCGAACTTTATTATATCTTGTGTTATTTCTCTAACTTTCTCTATTGTTATTAGTTTAGTGGTTACTTGAATAACATAATCCTTCAAACAAATCTTATAAAACCATGATCCTCTTTTCTTTACTATCTTTTCCTAAACTGTCTTATATAGTTGGAATTTAAAAGTACATCAATAAATAAGGACAACAAATTCTCCACAACAGATGAAAAAGATAAATATAGTTTGAGTGATTGAAAGAATATATAAATTTTATTTGTCCTTGAATCTATTATGTTTATGTTAAACTTTTGAGTTCACTATATATAATAAATGGTAATGACGCTGGAACATGTGTTCACATTGATATTTTTCAGTCTAATATGGGTATAAATGACTGTATGCTATTTTTTGAATTATATCAAATAAACACGAGTATTGCATATATTTGAAAACGAAGAAGAAAAAAAATAACAAAAAAACAAAAAGAAGAAAATTTTGCAATATATTTTCTCAGCTTATTTTAGATTTTAGATTTTCCATTTTTATTATGTTGGTTTCTGTTTACTAAGCATGCTTTGTTCTTGGCTTAGATAAATTTCTCTAATTATTTTCACTTAGTAAACAATCATGTAGTTATTATTGCTGTATTATTTTTATTTTTAGGTTGTTTTATTCTAAATTTTGATTTTGAATGTTATTTTCTTACAATGTTATACTTTGTATGTAATTCACACATTATTTATCTGCAGAGAAACCATTATTGTATTAACACCACATAAATTAATAAAAAAAGAAAAAGAAAAATAATAGTATAGCGTGGTGTTTGGTTACAAGCCTACCTTTTGACTATTATTAAAGAAAAAAACAAGAGAAAAATATAGCATTTTCATAAACTAAGAGTGGGTTGACTCAACAAATTTCCAAACCAAACTTTGGGTTTGAATTGGTCAAAAACATAATTGGAAGAAGTATTTGATTTATTCAAATAGATCTCTTAATTAATAAATTAATCAGTCTAGACCTTTGAGTTAAGTAATAATTAGGTTATTGAACGACTAATTAATTGAGTAATGAAAATAAATAATTTTCAAAGTAAAAAAACATAAAGTTAACAATCACATCTGAACAAAACCCAATTAGAACTAATCTTTTGCCAGCCAAATTAGTTAAAATATCTTTCTTATGACTTATTGACTTGATAAATTGAGTGGAAAAAAGATTATATATTGAATTATTCTAAAAAACATGAAAACAACCTTTCCCCATAACAAATCTATTTACCCACACAACCAACTTCACCTCAAATATTCATGATGGCTGCAAAACCACATTTTCATCTTGCAAAGATCATTTTGGTTCTCTCTATTGGGCTTGCAATTGCGGCCCTTGCATGTGCTTTCGAGCTCACCTCTCCCTCACCCTCGTCCTCACCCTCGGCCTCAAGCTCGCCCTTTGGATTCTTGAAGCATTTGAAGGGATGCCATAAGGGAGAGAAAGTTAAGGGAATCAAACAACTCAAGAACTACCTTGAAAAGTTCGGTTACGTTCACTACGACCACTCTAACAAATCTCACTCAGGCGACGACGACTTTGACGATCTCTTGGAGCCAGCCGTCATAACATACCAAAAAAATTACCATCTTCGTCCCACTGGAGTTCTCGATGACGAAACCGTGTCAACGATGTCTATACCTCGATGTGGCTGTCATGACATCATCAACGGCACCAATACCATGGAGAGAAAGCACGGCCGCCACCTCGGATCCCTACGAAGTGTCGCTCATTTCAGATTTTTTAATGGAAATCCTAGATGGCCTGCTGGAAAAACTAATCTAACCTATGGCTTTCAACTCGGAGCGACATCCCAGTTCTCCGATATAATGGCCAGAGCCTATAATAAGTGGGAAACTGTCACCCATTTCACATTTTCCCAAGTAGAGTTTAACAGTGCCGACATGAAAGTAGGGTTTCATGGCCGGGGATCAGGTGACGATACGTTTGATGGGCCTGGAGGCGTGCTGGCACACACGTGGCCCCCAACAGATGGACGGTCCCACTATGATTTAGATGAGAATTGGGTAGATGGTGAGGTACCTGGTGGAATCGACTTGGAGAGCGTGGCCTTGCACGAGATTGGTCACCAGTTGGGATTGGCACATAGTGAGGTTCTAAATGCTATTATGTATCCGATTACTGCTGTTGGGATAAGAAAGGGCTTACACCAGGATGATATTCAAGGAATCAAGACTTTATATGGGGTTTAAGAGAAGAAACGAAAGTTCTAAAATTTGAAGAAATGTATGATTAGTTCTGTTATGTCTAATCTGAAAAATAATGATTTATATCTGATTGAAAACTTGAGACCCTCAAATAATAATAATATTCTTATGAATTTATATATGGTATGTTGTATGCATGATTGATGCATGTTTTTTAGTATAATATGTTGATAAGATATTCAAGTTTCTTTCTTGCATCCATAAATAGCTAGTGATGCTTCCACCTCTTCTATCTAATATCATTAGCACAAACTATATATAATGCTGATAAGAGAATTTTTAGCATGTCTTTTAGAAATAGTACTAAGGCACTCTGTATTTTTGTAATGTATTCAAAATATATATGTTCAATTGTTATGCTTTGTATGAATAAAGTTATTGAGAATCACAATTTTTCTTTTCCAATTGAGAAGGAATTAGCGACAGTTTAGTATCAGTTATTATTTAACTAAAACAAATGAAATATTAATAAAGGAGGAAAAACATTTAGTCACTAAGTCATCACTTCATAATTAATTAATGGGTTCAAGAACTCTTCACTATACCGTCTTCACTTGTGAGGCGGGGCAAATTAGTAAATCATTTTTTTAAAAATAAACAAAATTGTGAGAAAGGAACACAGGGAACAAATGAATCGATAGCATAAGATCCCATTCCTAGCTTTAGGATCCTTAGCATAGGGCCACCCAAAAAAACAAAAATTTAAGTGTATATATCTTAATTAAAGTTTAAATCAAATCATCTACACCTATAAAAAAAATTAATTACCCAAATATCTACTTTGTTTGATTTCACTTAGGATGAGCCAAACAATGATGTAGTTGTTATTGTTGTGTTATTTTCTCTTTAGCTTGTTTCAAAAATTTAGATTTTTTTTTTGTTTGTTGTATTTAATTTAATTTTTTTGTTATGCGCTTTTTTATTGTAAAAAATATTATAAGATTGATTCTTTTATTGTTATTGATGGAGTATTGTACATTGATGAAACTATTGTTTTAGTTAACTGATCAACAAAGTTTCACTTACACAGTTTATTATATGTAAACTGCTTCAGAATATTTGTAAACGATAAATGTAATCACGCAGTATCACCATAAAGTGTTAGACATATTGTTTTGAAATAACAGAAATATATATATAAATTGTGTTACAAATAGATGAAATAAATAAAATATATAAAAAACAATATCACCGAATAAATTGTTGATTCGAGACATGTGCTTAGCACATTTCCCTTAAAACAGTTCCACCGTCTCCCCATGTGCTAGAGCTTATCACAGATGGCTGTCTCCCAGGGTACAACGAATCTAGTAGTGATTCAGCACTGAAATCACTACACAACGAGCTTGATAAAGTACCTGAACTATCACCGGGTTTCAACGGAAAAATCGAACACAGAACTCGAAGAACACTCACAAACAAGAAGAAAACTTTTGGAATTCTAGAGTGAGAAAGAATGAAAATGAAGAAGTGATGTGGTTTTTTTTTTGTCCATCGAATGGTGTGGGATAGAATGCCTATTTAGATTGTTGAAATAATAAACTATTAATTAAATCATCAATTGATCCAACGGTTGGCATTGTTTGCCTCTTCATCTGCCTTACTATTTCTTCTTAATGAAGGATAATTGTTTGCCAAAATTAATGAAGACATTTATTTTGCAATACTCACGTTACATGGTTTTTTAATCTGTTAATAATAATATTAAATTATCATAACAATTAATAATAATAACAAACTCATGTAAGTCACACTACAAATTAACAACATTTTGTTAATTGGTCATCAAGGCATTTTGATTAATTAATTTAAATTAATTAATTCAAACATTTGAATTTCACATGAAATTGATTTAATTTTATTACCCATATTCTAATTTCCATTCATTAATGGAATTTATAGAATTAGTTTAAAAATTCCAACAATCCCCCACATTAATGGAAATTGAAAGATTAACCCGGTGAAAGGTTCAACAGTTGAATTCTACATAGGATAGGTAGGTGTAACCCTTTGAACCTTCCCTTGTGAAAGTATATAACTTTACTAGCTGATTAGTAGACTCGATGTCCTTGAACTATTCTGCCTTTTGTGTAAACGATTACACACTTTCACATAGAATTCTCCCTAATACATGTCAAGCTCTCATGGTTGTGTCCATTTTGGCCATGGAACACGCGCCTGGTTCTGTGAGAGGGTCTAGAATTGAGCCGTGCAATTCTTTCGAAGCGGCCCCACTTCTCCCTCACATAGGTGATCTCTTTGCTCACAAAGAATCATTAAAAGCGATATACTTATCCTCGTCAAAATATTATTGTTTCGTTATAGGATTAATCCTCAACAATAACTTTCCAAGTTAGTACAATTAGGTTATCCCATTGAACCTAGTTCTTGGGATCTCCAGTCTGCATAGGTTGGGTTTTCCTTCATACCAACTTATAGTAGGCTAATGTCTCAAAAGACTTCAAATTATCTCTCTATTCAATAATCTGATTAGTGGATCCACAATGTTATCTTTGACTTACATTGTCAAATTTGATAACTCCATTAGAGAGTATAGTCTAATGACATTATGTCTAAGACGTGTATGTCTAGACTTGTCACTTACTCTAAGCTTGTCCAATTTCTAATTACTATCACAATAATTAGAAATTTATGTCGGTACATTCTTAGTTAACCTTGGAACATCTTCTAATAAGAAGCATATCATTCGTACATGCTTATCATTTATTTTTTTTTTATGAAAATATTGTTTACTTGGCTAACTAGTAGACAAAATGTCTTTGAACTATTCTTCCTTCGTGTAAACGATTATATATTTTACATAAAAATATTTTATTTTTCGACATAAGTCAAAAATATAGATTATAACGTTTAATCTATCCATCATAAGATTCTTAGAAGATTTTCATACGTAGATTGCACTTCTAAGTGTAAACATATTCACTTTAAGACGTAAAGTCTTTCATTTAATAATATCAATATATCATTTGATAACAACATGATATTTCGTTTAGTGCAATTCATATTCTTTATGGATTTAAACATTTTTATCGTAATTTTCAACGATAACAATATCGTACAAAAGACACGTAATGAAATAATTTTCATTGTCTTCATGATATATATAATTGTCACATCCACTTTTTAATAAAAGTATGATCAAATTTTCATATCATTATTATAAAATTTGTTATAAGTCATATCAAGACTTTATAAACTTTCTTTTTCATTTATTTCATAAAATTCTTTTGAAGACATTGGTTCTTCAAAATTTTATGAAAATAATGTCAAAATATGACACGTTTCTTGATTTCAAAATCCTCAAATCTAAAATATCGATTTGAACACCAACTTAGCAAATATAAACAAGACATTTCTTGTCATTTTATTTATTTTTATAAAGTTGCGCAACTTTATCTTTTATAGAGAACATGTTTCTCTAACAACAAATTATTTTAACATTTATCATAATATACACAATCATTTTTGTGTTATAATCAATAAAAATATTTGCCCCCACATTCGTGTTGGTATCCTTTTTAAATCACACACATTTGTATGATTTAAATCAATGATTTTCTAATCAAGAAATTGTCACATAGTTCTTTTACAGATTTCTTTTGTTATACTCATCATACAATGAATATGAATAAGATAACTATATCATAAATATTTAATTGAATAAAATATAAATTCTATACAAGAGATTAGAATGTTTATTCATATATAAATCATTCTTCACATAATCTCTACATAAGAAATTAAAAATATTTAATCAATTAAAATATTTATTTCAACACTTAATTTCTATAAAAGAAATTAGAATATTTAATCAAATAAATATTCACCATATCACATAATTTCTACCAAAGAAATCATAATGTTTCAAGCATCTTTGACCGAAGTCGCTTAAACATTTATTTCCGGTTGCACGTTTGCATCCCGTAATATCGGCACATTTGCCACATTATTTCTCAAATGAAACACAAATTTTCTTGCAGTTATTAGATTTCAAAAAACATCAAATTAAACAAGTCTTTATGATGAAATTGAACCATGTATATCAAATATATAATCGAATAACATAATCAAATAATATGTCATTTATATATTATAATTACTTCATATATCATTAAACAAATATCTTTCTAAAATACATTAATTGACAATTTATCTTTAATCAAATATAAATAACTAATTGTTATAAATAATTATTCATGTCATCAATTCGTCCGTTTCTTAATTAATTATATGACTTTAACTTTTCATAAAAGTTTTTGCATACCAAAAGACAAATAGTTTTATGAAAAAAAAATTTAGAATTTTATATTAAAACAAAATGCATTTATAATTGATCGTTATTCATATATGTATACTAATGGCTATATAAACATATTACGAATAACACGAATCATCATATTATTAACTAATATGCATGATATATATACAAATAATCACTTAGCAACGTAATCAAATAAAATATAATTATAAATATATTTTATATCTTAATTAAAACACTTACATTGCCATATTCTGAACAATAATCGACGTGAAACGACTATGCATGCTCAGAAATAACTTTGGGTAAATTGTTCTCACCGAGGCAATTTTTGCAAAGACAATTTCGACTAACATAGTCGTGTCTTTTTAAATGCATGATTATAATAAGTTCTAACACAAATAACTTATTTAATCTCAAGAAATTTAAATGCCTCAAAATATTAATAACAACATCATTTTGGCAAATTAAATTTCTATAATTTCTACACAAGAAATTGGAATGGCTCCAGCACTTAAGGAATCGTTAAGTGTGTCAATTCACATTTAATAATTTCTATAGAAGAAATTAAAATGATTTCAACATCCATGATTAAAATCATATATCAGATATCATTCATCTCACAATTTTTTTTTTACACAAGAAATTGCAGTGATTTCAACATCAATGACTAGAGTCAATTTAGCAAGTCTGATTTTTACCAAGAAAAATCATTGACTATCCTTCATCTCATATTATTTCTACACAAGAAATTAGAATGATTTCAATATAGTTTCAACATCAATGACTAAAGTCATTTTAACTAGTCTGATTTCTACCAAGAAATCATTGACTTATCCATTCATATTATAATTTCTATACAAGAAATTTGAATGATTCCACCATAAATGACTAGTGTCATTTTTTAACACATTCATCTAATAATTTCTATAGAAGAAATTTGAATGGTTTCGTCATAAATGACTAGTGTCATTTTTTAACACATCAGATTTCTACGAAAGAAACCATAAGTGACTAGATTTCTACGAAAGAAATCATTGGCTAAAAGAGATTCGAACTAGGGACCTTTCACCTCCTTGCGCGTCTAAACTTCATACCAATGCGCCAATGCGACCTTTCACCTCCTTGCGCGTCTGAACTTCAAACCACTGCGCCAATGCGCCATTTCATTATTGTACCGCTTTTATGACCTTTTGTCTTCTTTCTAGAGACAACTTATACTTCATATTTGACTAGACTCTGTCAACAAATGAATATATGCACATTTAAAACGATAACTTATTACCATAATAAAATGTATTATATAAAACAATGTATAAATAAAGATATGTATAAATAAAGATATCATCTCTCTTTATTTATTAAATCATCCTACCATATTTTTATTAATTATATTACTTAATTAAAAAGAATGTATATATTATAATTAATTATTTTAAAACTGAAACCATATGTTTCAATTATAATTAATTTTAACACTATTAATTTTCTAAAAATTGAAAGCTAACATATTAGTTACTTTCTTATTTTTATTCTTTGTTATTAATAATTTTAATAACCAACAAACATTTAAGTAAAAATAAAATAAATTATTGTTTTCTAATTTATTTTGTATAAAATGTTTAAATAATGAATATACATCATTTTTCTTTAGAATATATATCTACATCAACATTTATTAGCTTATAAAAGTAAGCTTTCATACAAATAATATTAATAATAATTAACATTATATGTATAAATAAAGACTTATCTTTATTTGTAGATTCTTTTATTCCTTTGGATGAACAACTTTATGTTATCGAAATAAGCAATCATCTCCTTTGCAACATCGCGACTCAGATTCTGAAACATCAAAGACAAAGATTTTCGACGGCAAAAGCTGCTAAATAACTTAGCACACGATGAAACTGTTTTAAGATTGTTAGACATATTGTTTTGAAATAACAGAAATATATATATAAATTGTGTTACAAATAGATGAAATAAATAAAATATATAAAAAACAATATCACCGAATAAATTGTTGATTCGAGACATGTGCTTAGCACATTTCCCTTAAAACAGTTCCACCGTCTCCCCATGTGCTAGAGCTTATCACAGATGGCTGTCTCCCAGGGTACAACGAATCTAGTAGTGATTCAGCACTGAAATCACTACACAACGAGCTTGATAAAGTACCTGAACTATCACCGGGTTTCAACGGAAAAATCGAACACAGAACTCGAAGAACACTCACAAACAAGAAGAAAACTTTTGGAATTCTAGAGTGAGAAAGAATGAAAATGAAGAAGTGATGTGGTTTTTTTTTTTGTCCATCGAATGGTGTGGGATAGAATGCCTATTTAGATTGTTGAAATAATAAACTATTAATTAAATCATCAATTGATCCAACGGTTGGCATTGTTTGCCTCTTCATTTGCCTTACTATTTCTTCTTAATGAAGGATAATTGTTTGCCAAAATTAATGAAGACATTTATTTTGCAATACTCACGTTACATGGTTTTTTAATCTGTTAATAATAATATTAAATTATCATAACAATTAATAATAATAACAAACTCATGTAAGTCACACTACAAATTAACAACATTTTGTTAATTGGTCATCAAGGCATTTTGATTAATTAATTTAAATTAATTAATTCAAACATTTGAATTTCACATGAAATTGATTTAATTTTATTACCCATATTCTAATTTCCATTCATTAATGGAATTTATAGAATTAGTTTAAAAATTCCAACATAAAGTACTTTAGTTAACATGAATTCTTACGTTTTAATTCCGAGTTCTGAATCTTTACCTCATTGAAATACTTTTATTTTAAACTTATGTTTTATACATAATCTAGATATATATTAGAAAGAGGTTATCATTTGAGGAGATTTTCTCATATCATGTTGTCATTTGTGACCAACAAAATGGTGTCTTTGTTGAAACAAGATGCGACGCGATAGAGGGTATTGAAAAGTGTGAGACACTTTTATTCTCTTTTCGATAGTGTTGTTCCATCTGTGTTTTGTTGAGAGAAATAACAGGAGTCTAGAATTTCTACTAAAATATCTTTTATGGGAGGGGGTGCGATCCAAGATGTAATTTTAACTTGTGATAGATGAATTCGTAAGAGACTTATCTTAATTAGTTAATGTTGTGTCTCAAAGAGATGGAGACAACCCCTGATCTTATTTTACATTGTAAGAACGTCCTTGGTATTTGCAGTTTTCTAGAGAACATTACTGATATTCATTGAGTTATGTCGGAACCATTGTTGTGTCTTGAGAAACGTTAAATGAGGCGGTTAAATTTGCGAGTAGAAAACAATGAGGCTATATTCCTTAATTTTCTAGTGGATATTTGATTTTAGAAGAATTGAATAACCATCAACAATCTCAAATGTACGTTGCGAATCCTTCTCAATGCTATAATCTATTCATTATATGAGGTTCGATCGGAAAGTTGATAGATTCGATCGAAAATCTCATTGCCCTTTTGGAAGATTTTCGCTCACATTGATTTTTATAAAATTTGTTTCATTTTATTTTTATAATTGTATGCTTAAACTATTATCAAATTCATAATATTATTTCATGAACCGTTTTTAATATATATATATATATATATATATATATATATATATATAATAATAGTAAATCAATAACTTTTATTTTTATTGGGATGGGTGATAATATGTTAATACCAAGTTCTAATAAAATAAAATAAAAGAGATTAAAAATTAATTATTTGTTGACCACCCAGCAAGTACCAAATAAGGTGATGTCTCATTGTGACAAAGAAAAAGAGGAAGCACTATTCTCCCTGTGCTCTCTTTGATCAATGCATTTCATTCCGTTATTGATTGACATATTTTGTTACCGGACTGATAGGTATATAAAAAAAAAAATTAATGTTAGAAAAATAAAACATAAATAAAGAAGTTAATTTATGTGATTGATTTTGATTGAAGAATGAAAATGTAGGTGTTATGTCATTGATAAATACTTGTTATTAAAACTTTTCATATTTATTAATTGTTTGCCAATAAAAATACTTACTAATGTTGTTTACCCCTAAAAGAATAAATAACAAATAATAAGTATGAAGATAGTTTAACGGTAAATGAGTTGTTGTTAGAGAAACTTTATCTGAGGCAGTAGCGGAAGAGGAGGAAAAAAAGTTAAATGGACCGCTCTCTACAAACCGAAGGACGAGGGAGGCATCGGCTTGAAGAACTGTATCGAGTGGAACAAGGCTCTCACCTTCAAGCATTTGTGGGCTTTGGAGCGCAATCAGGAGTCATTATGGATCAAATGGGTGCATACGAGGTTTATGAAATACGAAACCAACATCTGGACCTGCAAAATTCATGAAGGTATGAGCTGGTCTCTAAAAAAGATTCTTAAACTAAGAAGCGATATTGCAGATCTTTATAACATCCGGCTATGGGACGGGAAAGACACTCTATTCTGGCACGACCCCTAGTTCGAAAACCAACCTATCATCCTTAAGGAGGAGTTTCAAAATACTCGCATCAGAAAGGACTGCACAAAAGTGAAAATTAGAGACATTAAAGACGGGAATTGGGACTCACTCCTAAGAAGAAATCCAGAAGGACAGAGGATACTTGATCATATAAGTAACATACAACTACACGACAGACCGGATATTCATGAATGGAAAGCTGAGGACAATGGGAAGCTGATATTGAAGAAAATATGGGAGATAACACGGGAAAAAACACAGAAAGTAGAATGGGCTCCTCTTGTATGATCAACGAAGATTATCCCTAGATACCAGTTAATCCTATGGCTCGCCTTCTGGGAAAGACTCAGTACCCGTGATCGTATCAGCAAGTATATGAGCATCCCAAACACGAACTGTCTTCTATGTAGAGGAAATGAAGAAACTATAGATCACCTATTCGGGAGCTACTGTATTATTTCAGAGTTTTGGGACAAATTCTATAAAAGCCTGGAGTTGATCAGTTTCACGAACGAATGGAATGAAATCAAAGATGCAGCACTACTCAAAGCCAAGGGAAATAGATTTGCCACAAGCGTGTTCAAGTGCAGCTTTGGAGCAGTGCTGTATAACATTTGGCAAGAACGGAATGCAAGGGTACATGGCAGAACCCGTAGGAGCGTTGAAGAGTTATGGAAATATATTGTATCGGATTGCAGCGCCCTCGCGGGAACGTGGACAAAAATTCCAAGCACGAAGCAGAACTGGAATATCTATAGGAACTGGAATTTACCGTTTTTTAAACTCACTAGAATTGAAAGCATTGTAATTAGATAATTCATTTACGTTTTTAGCTTTTTAGCTTTTATTCAGAATTTTACGACTTCAAAATCATTATAGGTCTGTCTAGAATGATCTCTTAAACTCGTGGTTTTTTCCCCAATTTTTGGGAATTTTTAATGAAATGACGCTAAGTCGTTCCCCCCCAAAAAATACACGATTGTGCATGAAAAATGGTATTTTAATAGGTATTCTTCTATTATTTTCATTGACCTAGATTACGTATATTTTCTTGATTTCGTTTAACACGTATTTACTTAGTTTTTAATTAATTGACTATTTTTTACCTAGATATCAGATATGTGTTTTAAGGAAATGAGAATTTATGTGGATATAAAATCTTACTTAAAAGTATAATTTTTTTGGTATGGGTGGTGATGCATATATATATATTTTTTAAGACAGGTAAATTTTTTGTCGTGATTAGTACATTTTTACGTTATATATTTTTATTTTACTAATATGATTAGATAAAAAGTAAATTTGTAGTTTGAGTTAATTCTTAAAATATTTTCTCTTCTATTCGAAAAAAAGAATAATCACTCGTACCTTTTAGTCGTCTCGTTTTTCACCTGGAGGAAAAAGTTCCGAACACTTCGTTCGAGTCTTTTTTCCGAACTTCCCACTGCACACGATCGTATACTGAGGTACTCCCTATCGGTTGTTGGTGAATTGGTTCGATCCAAGAATGATTAAAATTGACTTTGCTTAATCCTCTCGGTTGATATGGAACCTCTTCGAGCCTTCATCAATCGTCCCATCCCATCGGCTACTCAAGAATTGTTAGAAATCTTGTCTTGTAATAAATTACAGATATATATAAAATGATGTACAAATAAATGAAACAAATAAAATATATGAAGAACGAAATCAACGATTGAGATGTTGATTCGAGGCATGTGTTAGACACATTTCCCTTAAAACAGTTCCATCGTCTCCCATTTGTACTGGAGCTTATCGTAGATGGCTGTCTCCTAGGGTACAACGAATCCAGTAGTGATTCTGCACTGAAATCACTATTCGTCGAGCTTGTTCAGTGTACCTGAACTATCACCGAGTTTCAACGGAAAATATCAAGCGAAGAACTCGAAGAATGCTCACAAAATAAGAAGAGGGCTTTTGAAATTCTAGAGTGAAAAAAATTAAGTATGAAGTGGTGTGTATTTTTGTCCATGGGATGGTGTGGGATAGAATGGCTATTTATATTGTTGAAATAATAAACGATTAATTAAATCATCAATTTATCCAACGATTAACATTGTTTGCCTCTTCATTTGCCTTAATATTTCTTCTTAATGAAAGATAATTGTTTGCCAAAATTAATGAAGACAATTATTTTGCAATACTCACCTTACATGGTTTTTTAATCTGTTAATAATAATATTAAATTATCATAACAATTAATAATAATAACAAACTCATGTAAGTCACGCTACAAATTAACAACATTTTGTTAATTGGTCATCAAGACATTTTATTAATTAATTTAAATTAATTAATTCAAACATTTGGATCAAATTTCACCCTTTAATTCACGTTTGAATTTAATGTGAATTTGATTTAATTTTATTACTCACATTCTAATTTCCATTCATTAATGAAATTTATAAAATTAGTTTAAAAATTCCAAACAGAATAACTTTAATTTTTGTTTGGAGTATTCTTTGTTTTCAAGTCTGATCTGTTGCGACATTAAATGAAAATTTATTTAACATTTTATATATATGCTACTGTTCATAATTATGACTAAAGTTTCTAATTTAGTTTAATTGATGTGAGAGTAAATTTAATTATTTGAAAGTGCATAATTTTATGGCTAATATTAAGTTGAGTTTTAAAAATATTTTATGTTGAATTGTTTTTGTTATTTTATTCAAAAATATCATTCACTTCTTTGTTATTTGAAATCAACTGTAGGTTATATCATATAATGGTTGTTTTATGACATTAACATGTTCATTATTTATGTTTTTCCATTCTTTTTATTTTTGAAGTAGTCTAATTAATTTGACAATTATTTTTTATATGTAGTAAAGCTAGGGCGTCTCTTTCATTTTTAGGGCCTTGGGCGATCTGAGATTTGGGATCTAAATTTTGAATTCAAAAACAATATTTTAGAAAGGGAGCCGAGTAGAAAGAAACATAAAACCTAATTTTTTTTTATAGTACTGCATAAAATTTTTGAGTCACTATAAAGAGAAGAATTTTAGAGAGAGAGCGAGTAAAAAGAAATATAAAACCTAATTTATTTATTTTTTATAGTACTGCATAATTTTTTTTTTGAGGCCTTCTTAATTTTGGGGCCATGGACGGTGGTCCATCTTGCCCACCCTAATAACCGGCCCTGAGTCAAGCTAACAAGCTTCACCCATCGCACAAACTATTATAATCTTTCAAACAAATCTTATGAAACAGTGATCAACTTTTCTTTACTATGTTTTCCTAAATTGTTTTACATAGTTGGAATTTAAAATTATATCAGTTATAAGGACAACAACTTTTATCTGTCCTTGAATCTATTATGTTAACGTTAAATTTTTGAGTTCACTATATATAATAAATGGTAATATTGACGTTGGAACATGTGTTCACAATTATATATTTCAGTCTAATATTGTATAAATGACTTGTATTTTTTGAATTATATCAAAAGTATTGCATATATTTGAAAATGAAGAAGAAAAATAAATAAAATAAAAACTAAAGGAAGGGAAATTTGCAATATATTTTCTCAGCTTATTTCAGATTTTCTATTTTTATTCTGTTGGTTTCTATTTACTAAGCATGCTTTGTTCTTGGCTTAGATAGATTTCTCTAATTATTTTCACTTAGTAAACAATCATGTAGTTATTATTGTTGTAATATTTTTATTTATAAGTAGTTTTGTTCTAAATTTTTATTTTGTATGTTATTTCCTTACAATGTTATACTTTATATTTATCTTCACACATTATTTATCTGCATAGAATCCAATATAATATGAACACCACAAAAATTATTAAAAATAATGAAAAATAATATTATAGCGTGGTGTTTGGTTTACAAGCCTAACTTCTGATTATTATTAAAGAAAAAAACAAGAGAAAAATAAAATAATTTTATAAAATATAGCATTTCTACCCCGAAAGGACCGAAACTAAGATTGGGTTGACTCAAAATTGGTCCCCAAACAAAACTTTGGTGTTTGAATTGGTCAAAAACATATTTGGAAGGAGTATTTGATTTATTCAAATAAATCTCTTAGATAATAAGTTAATCATGTCTAGACCATATATATGGAAGTACAATTAGTCGTCCTTCAAAATAAATATCAGGAGGATTTTGGACCAAAATTTTGTCAAAATCCATCCATAATTAATATGTAATGATTAAATTAATACTTAATATACAAATATACTTTAAAATAGAAAATAAAGAATGAAAATAACTGCTAATGAAATTTATTTTTTTAATTTACATACAAAGAACATACATCTAACAAGAAGAACAATAAAGATCAATTACTATCTAAAAGACCAATAAACAAAACTGCTCATAATTGAACCCAAAAGCACTAAGAACAGTTAAAAATGGTTCCATAACTACAAGAAAGGGAGACCTTTCAGTTCCAAAATTTATGTTCCACTTTGTACCACCTTCACAAAATATGTGGGTTTTTCCTTCTTTTCATCACCTTTCACTTAATTTTTAAAATAATTAATTTTTGTGAAAGTGGTACGTATACATAATGAACATATCATTTAGATCAGCAGATTTGAGCCCCTACAATTATGATCAACATATTTCAAGAACAATATCTAATATAGTAAAAGAAAAAAGTGAATGAATAATGAATAGGGTAAAATAATCATTCTTTGATTTGCATTTAAATTCAAGTGTTTTAAATAAAAATTTTGAAGTCATAATTAAGTTTTAATTTAAAATATTTATCATCTAAGTTAAACATTATAATTATTAATAAACAGATATAACGATCAATTTGACAATGATTTCAAGTACAATTGTCACCATTCATAAACTATTTTAACAATAGTAGTTTGTTAAACTGATGGATTTTAACAACTTATTTATAAAACATTCCTCAACAATTTATTTATTTATTTTGTAACCTATCATTGAGTTAAGTAATAATTAGGTTCGCATCTGAACAAAAATCAATTAGAACTAGTCTCCTGCCAGCCAAATTGGTTAACATAAGTTTCTTATGACTTATTGACTTGGGCAAATTAATTAAGTGGAAAACATAATATACATTGAATTATTCTAAAAAAACATGAAAACGACCTTCCCCAAAAAGAAATCTATAAATAGATTCAACATTAAGCTACAACCAACACAACCAACTTCACCTCAAATTTAATTAAAAATATTCATGATGGCTGCAAAACCACATTTTCAGCTTGCAACAATCATTTTGGTTCTCTCTATTGGGCTTGCAATTGCGGCCCTTGCAAGTGCTTTCGAGCTCACCTCTCCCTCACCCTCGTCCTCACCCTCGCCCTCACCATCGCCCTCACCATCGCCCTCACCATCGCCCTTTGGATTCTTGAAGCATTTGAAGGGATGCCATAAGGGAGAGAAAGTAAAGGGAATCAAACAACTCAAGAACTACCTTGAAAAGTTCGGTTACGTTCACTACGACCACTCTAACAAATCTCACTCCGGCGACGACGACGACTTTGACGATCTCTTGGAGGCAGCCGTCAAAACATACCAAAAAAATTACCATCTTCGTCCCACCGGAGTTCTCAACGACGAAACCGTGTCAACGATGTCTATGCCTCGATGTGGCTGTCCTGACATCATCAACGGCACCAATACCATGGAGAGAAAGCACGGCCGCCACCTCGGATCCCTACGAAGTGTCGCTCATTTCCGATTTTTTAATGGAAATCCTAGGTGGCCTGCGGGGAAAACGCATCTAACCTATGGCTTTCAACCCGGAATGACAAACAGGTTCTCCAATATAATTGCAAGAGCCTACAATAAGTGGGCAACTGTCACCCATTTCACATTTGACCAAGTGGACTTTAACCGTGCCGACATGAAAGTAGGGTTTCATGGCCGGGAATCAGGTGGCGACACGTTTGATGGGCCTGGAGGCGTGTTGGCCCACGCGTGGGCCCCGACAAATGGACGGGCCCACTATGATGTCGATGAGACCTGGGTAGATGGTGAGGTACCTGGTGGAATTGACTTGGAGAGTGTGGCCTTGCACGAGATTGGTCACCAGTTGGGATTGGCGCATAGTGAGGTTCAAAATGCTATTATGTTTCCAAGCATTCCTGTTGGGACAAGAAAGGGCTTACACCAGGATGATAGTCAAGGAATCAAAACTTTATACGGTGTTTGACTGAGGAAACAAATTAATTCTAAAGTTTGAAAAGATGTGTGATTTTTTTTGTTATGTCTAAATTGAAAATTTTATGTGTTACTTGTTTTGTTATGTCTAATTTGAAAAATAATGAGTTATATCTAATTGAATAAACTTGAGACCCACAAATAATAATAATGATATTCTTATGAATTTATACATAGTATAGTATGTTGTTGCATGATTGATGCATGTTTTATAGTAAAATATGGTTGATAAGATATTCAAGTTTCTTTCTTGCATCCATAAATAATTAGCTAGTCTTGCTTCCACCTCTTCTATCTAAATATTATTAACACAAACTATAATATTGCATATAAGAGAAACTTTTAGCATGTCTTCTAGAAATAGTAAGGCACTCTCAATTTTTTTAAGTATTCAAAATATTTATGTTCAATTGTTATGTTTAATTTGTATCAATTAAGTTATTGAGACGGAATTAGGGACAGTTGAGTATCAGTTATTATTTAACTAAAACAAATAAAATATTGATAAAGGAGGAAAAACATGTCGTATTTGTTCAAATCACTTGGTTCTTTATTTGTATGATTTTGATCAAAATCTTGGCTGCACCTGTTTTTGATTGAGTTTCATAATAATTGTGGTGAACAGGTAAATCCTTATTATGATTATGAGTATGTAACTCATTCTATTGAAGAACTAGATTTGGCGTCCATGGGTTCCATCCATTTCAGTTATTGAATAGTTTTATTGTAGAGATTTTCATGATCCCAAATTCAGATTGGAACTACTTTCATAAGTCTCATTACCAATGCTGATGTTGTTGTTATCATAAGACCCTTAAAAAGAATACTTATTATAAATACTCATATGACTGAATATATTATTTAAGTTCTTTTGAATGATTGAGTATATTATTTATGAATATTGTTAGGATTAGTTTTTTTTTATTTTTATAAATGTTTTTGACAAACAACTATTTAATCAGTAACGACATTAAAAAAGTGAGTCGTTACTGAAATCTATATTAGTAACGACATTGTCTTTATGAGAGCCATTACTAATATGTATATCATTAACGAATTTTAGGGTTTCCAGTAACGGCATTACGACATTAGCCCTTACTTATGCCTTTTTCTACTAGTGAGACATAGCAACATAAACAAAATAATAAAAATGTCCAAATAACTATAAACCTATATTAAATAAGGCCTGCAAAGCAATAATACAATAGAGAATGATAAATTAACCGATTAAGGTCCAAGTCTCTATCGATATAATCCTCCCTAACCCGAAAGTTTTGGGGATCACCTAAGATTACTTAGGTTTACTCACAGGATCTAGTTAGGTCAGTAAGTTAGCTTAGGATTTTAGCTTTCTTTTGACAACTCCTTCATCACCAATGGTGCACCATAGTGTTAGTTCTCGTCCGATAAAAATCGAACACTTTCAGTCGAGTATGTTGGCTTTGGGCAAACTTCCCAGGTGACAGGTCGTGTATCACTGTTTGGGGCTGCCTTCATTGCATCTAGCTACTACATTTGACATATTACAGATTAATTCGTGAAACTTTCACAAAGAAAAATTATGAAACAGCGTTAGTATTAAATGAAGACACCAATAATATGAATGAAAGAGAATGATCAGATAGAGCTAATACAATAGACACCGTCATCTCGGTGATCAAACCAATAGGGAAATTAACCAAATCATCACATCATCCTCTTAACTCCATAGTTCATAAAAGAATATCAAGTATATCTGCCAAGTAAATGAAAGCACGATTATAGACAAACATGTGTTCTTTTGTATGAGATCTTAAAACATTATCAGATTTCTTCAGAGGAAGATATTGAATGGAGAATGATCAGATAGAGCTAATACGTGATATGCCATCATAGCGGCAATCAAACCAATAGGGAAACCTATTAATCATCACTTCATTCTCAATTAACGACATGACATGAAGAAAAAGAGCATGGAAATTATGAATCAATAGATTTATCGTCTAAAAGACTATTAGCGATTCCAATAAACAGAGAAAGAAAAATACTAACACTGCATATTAATCAGCGGAGCAGTGCGACGCCATAAAAGAAAAACGCAAACTGAAAGCTTGAGTGAAACCCTCAAGCCGTCTTGTATATATATAGAGTTGAGTTGGTGTCATAAAAGAATGCAACTGAAACCCTAATGCTCTCCCAGCGTTCAAAGTGTTCATTTTCGGGACGTTTTTATCTCGAAAATATTCAATTTCAGGACAAAAACGTCCAAAAACGAACACTTTCTAAAGAAAAAGTGTCGAAAGTGTTCATTTTCAGTTAAAAAATGTTCCGAAAAACTACACTTTCGGAGAAAATGTCCCGAAAACTATACTTTTGGAGAAAATGTCCCGAAAACTACACTTTCGGGATGTTTTCTAACGAATATATGCACTTTTAGGACATTTTATCCTGAAAATGTGTATTTTAGGGACGTTTTTCTCATGAAAATGTGCATTTTATGGATATTTTTCACCAAAATATGCACATTTTTAGGACGTTTTTTTCCGAATATGCACACCTTCAGGACGTTTTTCTCCAGAATATGTACATTTTTGGACGTTTTTATAATAAAAATGTAGTAAGAATATTTGCACCACCTCCCAACAAAAATCGATACATTTCGGGTTCTACGAAGAGTGATTTGTTCAATGATTTATCTACTGCGCGATGTTCTCTTTGTTGGTTTCCTAAGCATTAAACATAAATAACAATAAGTTGGTTATCATGCAAATAATAAATAAAATAACTTTTATGTATAAACATTAATAAGTATTTTATCATACAAATAATAAATAAAATAAATGTTATATATGTATAACTTTTATGATTTTCGTTCGAGAGGTTTGAGTGAGAGAAATAATTTAAAAATTATGCCGAATATTAGGTTTGAAATTGTATTTATACTGAATATTATTATTTTTCTCTCTCCTTCACTATTAAGTTCCAACTTAAATAAAACTTAGATCATCTTTTAAAATTTCAGATAATTAAAACTGAATTTATTCTTATCCAAATTTTGCAACTCATTTAATTTAATTTGGCCTTAACAAATGATCGTAAACTTGATCTTCCTTATTACAACCAGAGAAATCTCTAACTACAGATGACATAGGATTGTTAGTGTTTTTCTTAATATATATGATAATAGGTTGCTGAAAACAACACTATAAACATATTGTTATAAAACTTCTTTTGAATATAATTTTCTTCACTTCTATCTCAACCGGTGACCTTATATTTTTACACAATCTTAACTAATATTTCAGCTAAAATATGAGATATTTTCAGTTTTTTTGTTTAAGAAAAGTTGCTCTACAATTAAAACAACTGAAAGAGAAGCTCACATCGTCTAGAGGAGTTCGGAGTCTTAATTACGATTGAAACTTCTAAACAATAGCCGTAAGAGTCTCGATCTGGGCATGATTTAGAGTAATCGATTTTGATAAAATGATCTTTCTCAAATTTTAGATTTTAGAGTTTATAATAAAGAAAAACAAATTATGGGATGGATTACGTTAAAAACAATTATAATAATTTAAGGTCAGGGCCGGGTAATTATGAATGTACGTAACATTTTTATTTTGTTGTCATTTTCGACTATTAATATGTGTCGGTATTTAAGAGTCAGCATAAGTAACATTTGGTGTTGTGGCAGCTGCGGTCGTCACTTGAGAATGAAGTTGGAGAAGTCATATATAAAATGATAGCATGTAAATGGAATTAGAAAAATTAAAATGAAAAATATGGTGTATAAGAAGAATTTGTACCTATTTTCTACTAAAATTATTAAAATTACAACATTTTAAATAATTTTAGATGTTTAGGAAATAAATTTAAACAAAAATAAATGTACAATAATCAATTTCAAACAAGATTATTAGGAAAATATTTCAAACTCAATTATATGCCTTCGAAGTAACATTAGTACTCTTTATTTAATTGATCTTATAAGACTAAAAATATAATTTTATTAATATATTTCAAAAATATAATTTTATTAATATATATTAAAAATATAAATAGAAACATTGTTTCTTATGATAGACTAATCAGACTGTAATTTAATTCAAATTTTTAATTTATAATTTTGTACATGAGTAAAATTATTGTGAGTAGAAAACTGGTGAAGCTCTAGATAGAATATCTACAATGAATCCAAAAGTAAATTCATAGTGTGTGTGATTGTTTAGAAGAATTAATGAAACAAAAAGAAGAAGCATATTAGGGAGTTATGATTGTACATGTGTTAATATCTCATAGCATTACTCACTCTAAGCACAGACTCAAGATTTGGAGGGGTGAGAGCTTAAATATTAAGTAAGTAATTTTATTATTATTATTATTATTTTTTATAGAATGAATAAATAAATGTTACTTTTACCATTTTTTTTAATGAATTGATAAAAAAAAACTAATGAATTGTATTTAAAAATTAGGGGTAATTTCATATTTTTATCGTAAAAAAATAATAATATTTTTTCGGGGTGAACTTCAGCCACCCAAACCCCTACATAGATCCGTACCTACATATATTGATATGAGGTCATTCGTATATGTTATACCACGTCAATTTCTTATTATTATCATAATTATTATTATTATTTTGGAAAAATGGTTATAACTATTTCAATAAAATCCTAAAAGTGTGAGGGTTAGAAATCAAAATTAGACAAACTCTAGTTATAATTAAGGATGACAATCAAAAGATCTTAAAAAAACTGATTAGTATTATTCATACATTCTAAAAAACAGAGATTACAAACAGAAAAGACTACATTCAAACCTAACCATCCCAGTCTGGAATTTTCGCATGCCATATATTTTCATTTTCTCAAATGTAACTTAACTTTTCCTCTTATAAATTCCCATTAAATAAGATAAAGGTAGTACGTAACCCATATTCTCTTATAACCATATTTATGTGATTGATAGTTGTTTTATGTGATTGATAGTTGTAGAAAGTTCAAACTCATATTTGTCGTCTCACAAGCTTTGGGATCTAACTTGTTCAGAACTTGTTCACAATCTCTAATGATGTCCCGCTCACTGGAATCTAGATGCAAAAATAAAAAAAAAAGCCTCTACATTCGGCTTTATTTGATTAAGGGTTATTTTGTACATGCCTATGCCTCTAATTGCACAATAAAGAAGGTTTAAGGTTGTTTGAGACATAGGGATCTCGAAACTCATCAATATGCACATGCCTATATTTTGTCCAAATTCTATTAATTATATACTAATCTTGTGATAATTTATTGCAAGAAATTGAAGAAGATGATACTCACCTGGAAGATTGGATGCAAATCCACAATTGGTTAAACGTTTGGCAAGAGTTTCTCCTAAATGGTTTTGCACTCCCGTGGCTTCAGATACATGCATGCGGTTTAACTGCAATTTCTGCAGCAAGATAAACAGCAGTAGAAGACACTTGTGATTGTAGAAACAAGAAGAATTAGAGTTCATAATTAAGACAATCCAAAAATATTATAAAAAGAAACATCAATCCCTCACACATCATTCCCTGTAGATAACGAACAAATTGAAGTAAATGAACTAACTGATCAGAAGACAAGGATTGCTTACTCGGATATTTAGAATAATCTCATCAGAAGGACGAACGCTGCCGGAAACAGAAGCTGCATAACTTAAACGATGTCTATTGAATCCCTCACACATCATTATCTGTAGGAAATGAAAAAAATCAAAGTAAATTCCTAGAGATGTAGTCGATGAAGGAGGTGAAGAAAAATTTGGCTTGACAACAAAAACATATACAGAAAAGACATACACAAACCAGATTTAAGAACTCGACCTAATCAACCGTGAACAAATGTTGAATTAAATTGTTTGGAATTGACATTTAGGAATGCTAAGGCATTGCAAGAAAATGCAAGGTCGCAGGTGGAAGCGATGGCGATATAAGAGGTAAAACTAATAAGAAATAATTGAAACAAATCTCAATCCATTCGATCTAAAGTTTCATGTATTATTATATATCCAAAACAGAATTTGAAGCGATAAACCTAAAATGATCAGGAGGATATGAACTTTTGGATCTCAATGATACATGGAGAGTAGAAGAACTATTGCCTCCAATACCGCAACTTCCAAAACATCCAACTTGTGTGCGATTTAGTTTTGAATTTGGTTAAGTTTTTAAGTTTTTTTTGGAAAAACGACCTAGCGTTATTTCATTAAAAATTTCCCAAAACGAGAAAAAACCACAAGTTTAAGAGATATTCTAGACATGCCTAAAATGATTTTGAAGTCGTAACATTCTGAATAAAAGCTAAAAAAACTAAAAACGTAAATGAATTATTTGATTACAATGTTTTCAATTTTAGTGAGTTCACAAAACGGTAAATTCCAGTTCCTGTAGATATTCCAGTTCTGCTCCGTGCTTGGAATTCTTCTCCACGTTCCCACGAGGGCGCTGCAATCTGATACAATATATTTCCATAACTCTTCAACGCTCCTGCGGGTTCTGCCATATACCCTTGCATTCCGTTCTTGACAAATGTTATACACCACTCCTTCAAAACCGCACTTGAACACGCTTGTTACAAATCTATTTCCCTTGGCTTTGAGTAGTGCCGCTTCTTTGATTTATTTCCATTCGCTCAGGAAACTGATCAGCTCCAAGCTTTTATAGAATCTGTTCCAAAGCTCCGAAGCAACACAGCAGGTCCCGAATAGGTGATCTATAGTTTCTTCATTTTCTCTACATAGAAGACAGCTCGCGTCCGGGATGCTCATATACTTGCTGATACGATCACGAGTGTTGAGTCTTTCCCAGAAGGCGAGCCATAGGATGAACTGGTGTCGAGGGATAATCTTTGTTGACCATACAAGAGGAGCCCATTCTACTTTCTGCGCTTTTTCCCGGATTACCTCCCATATTTTTTTCGATACCAACATCCCATTGTCCTCAGCTTTCCATTCATGAATATTTGGTCTGTCGTGTAATTGTATGTTACTTATATGATCAAGTATTATCTGTCCTTCTGGATTTCTTCTCAGGAGTGAGTCCCAATTCCCGTCTTTAATGTCTCTGATTTTCGCTTCTGCGTAGTCCCTTCTGATACGAGTATTTTGAAACTCCTCCTTGTGGATGATAGGCTGATTTTCGAACCAGTGGTCGTGCCATAATAAAGTTCATTTTCCATCCCCTAATCGGATGTCATAAAGATCTGCAATATCGCTTCTTAGTTTAAGAATCTTTTTCAGAGACTAGCTCATACCTTCATGAATTTTGCAGGTCGAAATGTTGGTTTCTTATTTCATAAACTTCGTATGCACCAATTTGATCCATAGTGACTCCTGATTGCGCTCCAAAACCGACAGATGCTTGAAGGTGAGAGCTTTGTTCCACTCGATACAATTCTTCAAGCCGATACCTCAATCGTCCTTCTATTTGTAGAGAGCGATCCATTTGACTTTCTTTCCTCCTCTTCCGCTACTGCCCCAGATAAAGTTCTTCATCAGCGTGTCGAGCTCCTTCAATACTTTCTTCGGAATGACCATCTACTGCGCTTAGTAGCCAACTATGCTCATGACCACGGTTTTGATAAGTTCGATCCTCCCTACATAAGAAAGTTTTTTCGTTGCCCACCCAGATATCGTGTTTTTTACCTTTTCAATCAGCAGCTTGCAGTGTGAGATCTCGATCTACTTTGCGGTTAACGGATTTTCTAAGTACCTTACGGGAAAGTTGTCTTCCTTGATGCCCATGATGTTGAAGATGTCCTGCTTTGTTTCGTCCTTCACGCCTCCATAAAATTCCACACTTTCGCTTTCATTAATTGTTAAACATGTAACCTCAAAAAAGAACGTTAGTGCAACCCTAATAGTTTTAATGGAATCAATGTCTGCGTGCGCTAGAATGAACAAATCGTCAGCAAAGCATAAATGGGTTACCTCCTCTACCTCACAGAATGGGTGAAAAATGTATGGACGATTCTTTCGGAACATCGCGAAGATGCTCTCAAAGATCGTCATGATAACTACAAAAAGGTAAGAAGAGAGGGGGTCCCCTTGCCTTACCCCGTTTCCCCCCTTGAATTAGCCTTCATAGACACCATTGACGCTAACAACAAAGTAGGATGATGAAACGCACTATAGAATCCAATCAATAAAAATCATAGGAAAAGTAGAAACAACTAGAAAGTCCCGAATGGTTTCCCATCTAACAGAGTCAAAAGCTTTCTTGAGATCTATTTTGAAAGTGACCTGTAGCTTTTTAAAAAGCTCTGCATGAGAAGAATATTATGAGAGATTGTCCTACCAGGGATGAATATAGATTGGTTAAGATTTATAATTTTTCCTATGACATTTTTAAATCGTTTAGAAATTATTTTTGAAATTATTTTATAAATCACATTGCAGCAGAAAATTGGTCTGAAATCTTGTACTTTCTCGGGTACCGTAGTTTTTGGGATAAAGGTTAGGACCGCTGTATTCCATTGCTTTAACATCATCCTATTCTTGAAAAACTCCAGAACCCCATCAGGAACGGTTTTATCTACAACCGACCAATTGTCTTTGAAGAACTATGCATTAAACCATCAGGACCCGGACTTTTATTCTCATAAATACTAAATAGAGCTTCTTTAACATCAACCCTCGTGACCACCCTTATTAGCTCGTAACATGACCACCCTTATGAGTTTTTAAGTTTAGTCGTTGGGGTTTAGTTTGATTTAATTTTGAATTATTAATATGTCATTTCAAATATGCATATTGGCAACAGGATAATATATGCCCACTCCTAAGAAGACTAAAAGAAAATCCGATAAATATTAATTACAGTATATTTATATATGAATCAATAGCCCCGCAAATTGTCGCTGAACTCTGTTGCTATTGATCATTTATTTGACAGTGATAAGAATATTATGTGAGTTCTTATTTAGCTTAAAACATTATAAGAACATTATGCGAGTTTTAATTTCCCATAATAACACATCATTATTTAACGTAATTTATTCCCGTAGTCATATATATAGCAACGGTATTATTAGTGTAATCATTTCTTTAGAGACGGTATTTAGTCTGTAGCTATATTTTAGCTACTAAACCAATAGTGACAATTGGAGACATGTATATTATTGTGGCTAAAGATCAACCGACGCCCTGTGGCTATTGCATATTTTCTATTTATTAAGATTTCTGGTTTGTAATTATTATATTTATTGGAATCATTAATATTTATATTAAAAATAAAATATTAATAATTATACTAAAATAAACTATTATTTTACAATATCTAAACAAAATATATCATGGATTGAATTAGAAAAGTATAAATATTAATCATTCATATCATAATAATTATAAAATAGACAACCATTGCATAAACAAATAATCATAGATCACTTTTGATCCTTTCAAACAAATATTCGAGTTTATGATGATGAATTTTAATATTGATGAGATTTTAATAAAAAAAATTAGTTTTTTTTGTAATATATATATATATATATATATATATAGGGGCGGAGCCAAGTACAAGTCGGCCCAGGCTGTAGCCCGGGTAGCCTTAAAAACCTGTATGTATTTTATCAATGACGACGGTAAATTACAGTCGTTATTGGTTATTTTCCGTCGCTAAAAGACATTGGTGACAGCAAAATATAAAACTAGCCCGGATAGATTTTTTTAATAAAAAATTAGCCCGGGTAGGTTTCAAATCCTGGCTCCGCCCCTATATATATATATATATATATTAAAATGGACAACCATTGCATAAACAATCTTAGAGTAATAATCACTGAATAGTTCTAAATTAATAAAAATGATAACATGTCAACTTTTTTCAATAAATATGGACTTGTTCCACAACTTCCTCTTAATAAACTTCAAACCTTTCAATACTAACTCTATTTTTTCATAATTAATTAATGGGTTTAAGAACTTCCCCCCTTTACCAGGCCTGCCCTAGCCTTAGAGTCCCTATAGCACAGGGTTACCCCAAAAAATAATTTAATCCAGTTCTTTTAAAGTTTGAATTAAATCATCTAAACCTATAAACAAATTAATTAACTCAATAACTAATTAATCTCTAATTTCATATTTCCCTTTTTCTTTTGTCACTACTAATTATTAAACATGCTTGTTCTTGGCTTAGATCTAAGTTTCTCTAGTTCATTTTCACATAGGGCCACTAGTAGAAAAAGGGTATTAGTAAGGGCGAAAACCTTTACTGAAAATATCGAACGCCGTTACTGAAACATAATTGTAGCAGCAAATAAAACTGTTACCAATCGTTACTAAAAATGACGTTATAGAAACTTCACAGGTATCAGTAACGGCGTTCGAAAACCGTTACTGATAGTTAAGGAACAACAGTAACGGTTCTAGCCGTCTTAAAACCGTCACAGAAACAACACAAGTATCTGTAACGATTTTCGAAAACCGTTACTGATATTAATGGAACAACAGTAACAGTTTTAGCCGGCTAAAACCCGTTACTGAAAGGCAACAGTATTTGTAACGGTTTTCGAAAACCGTTACAGATACTTGTGTTGTTTCTGTGACGGTTTTTTATTTGTTAAACCGTTACAGTTAGGTTTATAGTAACGGTTTTTGAATTTATTTAATCGTTACTAAACCCTAATCGTTTTTTTTTTTACAAATTTTTACCTATATAAAACCACAATCATCAATAACCAAAAACCAAAAAGCACAATCATCAATAACCAAAAACCCAAAACTGCAATCATTAATTCAAAACAATAATCATCCACAAACTACAATCCATCCACAAACTACTACAATCCATCCACAAACTATAATCCATCCAAAAACTACAATCATATCACAAACTACAATATCATATCACAAATCCACAAAAACCATTAATTAACGTACTTCAAATTACATTTCAACTAACCAGAATTCAAGTGGAAAAGCGACGATCAAGTGGAAGGGGCATCATCTCTAAGTAGGAGGGGCATCATCTCGAGTGGGAGGGGCAGGTGGACGTTGATCATCGGGAATCCTGGATAATAAGAAGTTCATCGTCGATCTCATCTCAAGCATCTCATCCCGCATTCTATCACGCTCCCTTCGAGCTTCTTCACGTTCCTCTTGACGCTGCATCAATAATGCTTTGCGCTCCATTTCACGCTGCTTTTGTGCTTCCTCACGCTCCATCTGACGCTCGAGTAAGACTTTTTCGCGCTCTCTCCGTGACTGAAGCTTCTCCGCTTCACGCTTCTCTCGCATCCTCTGCATCTCCTCAAGAAAAAGTTGGTTTTGTTCACGGAAATTTTGCGTGTCACTGCGCGGTGTGCTAGAACCACCACGAGCATCAGCTCTAAAAGATCTAGGTGTGACACCGGAACCCAAACCCACAACTCGCCCATGTCCTTGAGACCTGAATGCGCACTCAGCCAACTGCAATTCATTTCTATTCGGGTCTTCTTCTATAGCAGTTCGCAAGGCAGTCTACAAACACAAATTACATTTGATTACATACATAAAATAAATAAAAGAAATAAAACTAATAAACACGACTTACCACTTTTTCTTGAATAATAGGGGAACCTCTGGATTTGGATCTTGCAGAGTTGGTTTCTTTGTATGAGTGTGCAGAAATAATTCCGCAAAATTAGGCGACGTACCGGTAGTCTTCTCCTGTACAAATTTAATAATTAATAAAAACTTAATAACATTATAAACTTTGTTATTCAATGATAAAACTACCATTTGCTTCTCCACTTGCGAAAATGAGATGTTGCCCGCATGATTCTTGTACACAACACGTGACCTATTTTGCGCATTCACAGTACTTGTTTTCTGCAAATAAGAAAACATTTGTGTTTAATGAATGATTAATGTAATAGCTCTTTATAAACACTTTAATTTACCTTGAATTCCGGAGTGAGAAAGCGACGATCAAGTAGATAATGCCAATCACTTATTTCGATCTCGGGAGGGAGATTTGCCCTAATCGCTTGCTCGTTACCTTCACGGGCTTTAATGTACATGGTGTTCCAATGACATCTCCATCTATCCCATAAATTGTTGGCTTGATACTTGTTGATGTCCTCCCCCACAGCCACGAAAGGATCCTAAATAGTCAACATTAAAATACGATTATAGATTGTGATGAATACATAATGGACTTAATAATATAAAAAGTTATTGTGATAACCATTTATATGTGATCTAGTTGTGTAGAGCTCAGGTCCGACCAACGCAAAGTCCTGTGAGGTAGTGCACTGGAGTCTCGAATGACACTCCCAATATGCCTCAACCAAGCTGTCTTATTCTCGCACATTGGTTTACCATCTACCGGGTTAAATTTAAGAGTCATCTTTTGCCCCACTTGCAATCTACCAACTGCTTTATTCTTGTTCTCGCCCCGTCTCCTCCTCGAAATAGATCCTAAAATTAAACAAAAAATTATATAGGATCATAACAACTAACTTAAGCAAAAACACAAGTACCTCCATCTTGCTCCTCAGACGGGGGTTGTGTCTCATCCTCATCCTCATCGGGGTTAGTGTTTGGTACACTATCAACATTCATGACATCATCAAGGTCCAAATCAATTTCCCCGATAGAGTTACACAATTGCAAAGGATCTTCTAAATGGTCCTCGGTCCTTTGTACAAGGTCGTTTAGCGCGCTGCTTAAACTTTTACCTTGCATTCTTTTAGGTGACATGATAGTTGCAAATATTGAATGTAATGTTTATAAGACAAATTTACAAGTAACCCATTCAACGTTGGATTATGTTGATAGGAGGATTGTATAAGAAAAAAATAATGGACAATACTATATGCTTTTATGAACAGTAATGGATATGCACTTATGAACAGTAATGGATTATATGAACAGTAATGACTTTCCCTAATTAGATTACAACCGTTCATGTCAAGTTGTTCTTAAAATCTCGCAATAATAAAATTCCATAATCCATTGCCAAAGCCAGTTTCAAATTGAACAAACAATAAAGAAGAAGATACACTAGATTGAATCACAAAGTTTAGAAATTCATTCAGTAGACAATTCAGATTTTGACAAGCCTAATATAAGATTCACTACTAAAATTTTCTGAATATGATTAGGAAAACTAATTCAAGCTGAATAAAAATACAACCATTAATAAGAAATTGAATTTGCAGCTTATATTCATGAAATCAGGAAAGAAATTAACCAAGTTGAAGCAAAAGATTTGTTAATCAATCAATAATCATATGATTTGATTCTTCACAAATGAGTACACTATAGAATTACTGTTCTGCAAATTCAGATTCAAAGAACTCAAATGAAAGTAAATTTAATATGTTCTGCAAATTCAGATTCAAAGTAGTTGAATATACTATGGAATTCATATAATATATATCAGTGGATTTGCAATGAGTATTTATAAGAGATGAATCAAAACCTGATCGGGGTTGGCAGGGAAGAACGGCGATGAACGGCAATGTACCAGGTCATTACCAAAATTATACAAACGTAAGCAATTGGGAGAACCAAATGAGCGCTTAACCTGAATGAGCAAACAATAGTATATCAATGTATTTGAAATTTGTATA
This sequence comes from Impatiens glandulifera, assembly GCF_907164915.1. Classification (NCBI taxonomy): domain Eukaryota; kingdom Viridiplantae; phylum Streptophyta; class Magnoliopsida; order Ericales; family Balsaminaceae; genus Impatiens; species Impatiens glandulifera. The sequence continues at coordinate 36,770,018 of NC_061866.1, forward strand.
TTTTAAACAAGCAAGTAAAGAGTATTCATTCACTATAGAAATCAAATGTATATCAAAAGTAATTACAGGATTGATTAAAGGGAGAGGAAAGTCTTACCTGTTGGATAGAGCCGCGATGAACGACGGTGTTGGCAGCGAATAGAGCCGCGATGAACGGCGGAGAGAAGAAAAGGGGAAGAAAACTTACCTGGTCGGCGGATGATCGGCGGCAGAAGAAGATCGGCGGATGATCGGCGGAAGAAGAAGGAAAAGAACGGTCGCGCGCGGAAGAGAGGAAAAGAAAGAAATAAAGAAAGGAAAAAAGAAAGAAGAAAGAAGGCGCGGCTTATTAATGAGTATCTGTAACGGTTATAGGGAAAACCGTTACAGATACTAGTAAAGAAGTTAAAAAGACGGCTTACTATCTGTAACGGTTATTCACAAACCGTTACAGATACTCTATCAGTAACGGGTTTCTACTAAAACCGTTACTGATATCCAATACAAAGAACTTTAACTGACACCTTATCTGTAACGGTTATAGGGAAAACCGTTACAGATACTAGTAAAGAAGTTAGAAAGATGGTTTATTATCTGTAACGGTTTGTGAATAACCGTTACAGAAACTCTATTAGTAACGGTTTTTTATTAAAACCGTCACTGATATCAAGCCGTATCTGTAACGGTGTATATAGTCGTTACTGATATACTCATATCAGTAACGGTTTAATATAGTCGTTACTGATAAAAAAAAAATATTAGTAAGGGCATTCGAACGCCGTTACTAGCAGTCGTTACAGAAGATTTATTTTTTACAGAAGATTTATTTTCTACTAGTGGGCTAAACAATCATGCAGTTGTTATTGTTGTGTTATTTAATTTCCTTTTTAGCCTGTTTCTAAATTTAGGGATTTGTTTTAATATTTAGGTTATTTTGTTATTATACTTTGTATTTAATTGACATACTAACTATCTGCATAAATTATGTTGTATCATAAAAAGGAAGATTATTCTTTTATCCTGGTGAGGCCCCTGGTGCATTCGACTTGTAGAGCGTGGTATTACACGAGATTGGTCACCGGTTAGTATTGACGTAATGTGAAGTTCAAAATATAAGCATTGTATGCGGTCGAGAATTGTTAGTGGGACAAAAAGAACTTACACTGTGATAATATTCAAGAAATCAAGACTTTATACGAAGTTTGAGACAAGAAAAAAGTTCTAAAGTTAAAGAGATGCGTAATTAGTTTTGTTAAGTCTAATTTGTAGAATAATAAGTTATGTCTAATTGTAAATTTGAGACCCTCAAATGATAATAATATTCTTATGAATTTATACATAGTGTGTTGTATGATTAATGCATGTTTTATAGTAGCATATGTAGATAAAATATTCAAGTTTCTTACATCCAGAAATAGTTAGTCTTACTTCCACCTTTTTTATCTAATATCATTAGCACCAACTATAATGTAGATAATAGGATTCTGACTCAGTCGAGCTCGAGTCGAGCTCGAGTACTTGTTTTGAGTTCGAGTTCGAGCTCGAGCTTTAATTTTGATACTCGATCGAGCTCGAGCTCGAGTTCGAGCCGTTGAAATTTTTTCGAGCTCGAGTAGACCTCTACTCGAGCTCGACTCGTTTTCAGCCCTAATTCTGAACATGTCTTATAGAAATATTAAGGCACTTTTTCAATTGGGATAAGATTATAAGAGCTATTTTTCTATAATAAAAAAAGAAGCTTTTAATATATTAAGTTTGAGATGTTATTCTCTCTCATATGTGATAAGACCGAAGTTATAATGGGTTGGTCAATTATTGTTTCCTTGAATTTGTCTGTCTTAATATTCTTGTTTTAAGTTTTTATAATCACACTCACTTTTGATCATATCAAAAGAAATAATCCCTTATTATGATGATTTTTAATATCATTTTGATGAGATTTTAAAACAATATTAGTTTTTAGGGAAAAAAAGTCTAGCCAATATATACATTAAAATAGACAACAATTGCATACACAATGTAATTAAAGTAAGAATAATGAATTGTTCTATAAAAGTTATGTGACTTGTTCCATTACTTCCTATTAATCAACTACAAGACATATTTCTTCATAATAAATTAATGTGTTTAAGCATTTCCGCCCTTTACCAAGCCTGCCCTAGCCTTAGGGTTCCTAACATATGGCCACCCAGAAAACAAAATTTAAATGCAGTTCTCTTAAAATTTAAATCAAATAATCTAAACCTATAAAAAAAAATTAATTAACCAAATAGCTACATTGTAGGTGTTCACTTAGGATGAGCCAAACAATTATTGTTCTATATTAATTTTCTTTTATTTTATTTTCTAAATTTAGATTTTTTTCTTTGTTTGTTTGTTGCGTTGGCCATCGTTCTTCGACGCTATAAAATTGGACGTTAAAATTGGTTGATTATTAACCACGACTTTAGGGGGAGGAAGCGGTGGTTAATAATATAGCATTATTAACCACGACGTTCTCCCAAAGCCGTGGTTAAAAATGTAACATTATTAATCACGGCATTCTCCCAAAGTCGTGGTTAATAATGCTATATTATTAACCACGGCTTTGGAAGAACGTCGTGGTTAATAATTGTTGCTCTCGGGTTTTTAGTTATTTTTTATTTTCACAAAACTTATTTCAAATATTTTTACGAACAAAAAAAAACAATTCATAAATCAAATTAAATCCAAATTCGACAAAATTCTAAAATAGTAATACAAAAAACTGAAATCAAATCGTAATGTGAATCACTGATTGGGGGGATTCCTAGACATGAACGCCTCAAAAGCCTCTTGTTGTGCGCGCACTTGCGCCTGAATATCATTACTCATTTGCTCATATGCCTCCTTTTGTGCTTCATGTTCTACGCGCACTTGCGCCTGGATATCGTTAATCATTTGCTCATGTGCCTCCTTTTGTGCTTCCTGTTCTGCGCGTATCATATTCAACTCTTCTCCCAGAATCATGTTCTCTTCCATCAGTGTTTGTTGTGACACATGTGAATTGACGCTTGAAGAAGAACTTTTCCTTTGATCGGGTCTGAAGTGAGTGGGACGTATTCCCGATCTCATCCCTGTCACCCTCTCGTGTCCCTATCGTCCTAAAGCAGACTCAAACACCTTGACCGGCGACAAATTATAATTTGTTTCTAACCACTCGTGCATCACAGTCTACGATCATTTCAAAAAAAAAATATTATTTATGTAACTATCTTTTCTCATCAACTTATCCAATCATCATTATAACCTAGGGTGGGAGGTGAAAAATTAACTTACACAAATTTATTATATATGAAAATCACATCAGAAATTGTGAATGTAATAATGAGATATTTGCTGTCGCTGCCATAATATATAAATTATTTTAATTGGATTTTATATTATTTTAAGTTATTGAATTCATGACCTTCAGAAAATTTGATCGTACTTTAATATTTAGTTATTAATCTCTACCTTATTGAATTTTTTTTTTGTTAACTTTATATTATATATATAATCTAGATATATATTAAACATGTCTTTGTAATGTATATACATAATTCTAAATATATCTATATGTATAATTGTGAATCAATAACTTTTGTGGTAAGTTTTTATTTATTTACTAATTAATTATAAATGTAAATAATAAAAATAAAAACAATTAGCCGTATAGCGTGGTGTTTGGTCCAAGTTGATAAACATTCATCTTCCCTCCCAAAGAGTGTGCTGACTCAAAGTTGTTCCCAAACCAAACTTTGGGATTTTCTTGGACAAAAACATAATTGAAAGGGGGATTTGATTTATTCAAATTAATCATTTATATGGAAGTACAATTAGTCGTCCTTCAGAATAAATAATCAGGAGAGAATTTAGAACCAAATTTTGGTACAACATCCATCCATTAGTTAGTGTGTAATAATTAAATATTTAATATATAATAATACTTTAGCATTAGAAAATAAAGAATGAAGGAATGACATCAATTGCTAATGAAATTTACTATTTTTTAAAGGACATAGACTTTGAAAAGATCCATTTATATTGGGTAACTCCATTGCATACAAAAGAACAAACATTTAACAAAAATAACAATAAAGATTAAATATTATCCAAATGACAATCAAACCAAACTGCTCATAATGAAAAATAATTTCATAGATCTATCTTTTACAGAAATCATTACAATTGAATGTATTATAGTGAGATAATATGTTTACATTTTAACTTTTTAGAGTCTATTCATAAATTGTTACGAAATCAAAATCGTTCTATGCCGGTCTAGAATGATCCCGTAAAACTCGTGGGTTTTTTCACTTTATGGAAATTTTTAATGAAATCATGTTAAGTCGTTTTTCTCAAAAATAATTTCATAGCTTATGAGTTTCGACCCACCAATGGCTAACCACGAGGAGCAGCCTACTTCAAGACCCTTGAGTTGTACTAGAATTATGATCAATCTATTTAAAGAAGAATATACACAAGATAATACTATTCATCCACCAAATCTTATAAAGTTTATAAAAACAAAGTGAATATGTAGCATAATAATCATTATTTGTTTTTTTATTTAAATTCAAATGCTAAGAATAGAGATTTTAAGTCATAGTTATGTATTAATTTAAAATATCTTATCATCTAAGCTAATGTGATAATTATTTATAAACATATATAACAATCAATCCACATTTTAGTTATGGTAGTTATATATTCATAAATTATTTTAATTATGGTTGTTGGTTATCTAATTTAACAACTTGTTTACAAAACATTCATTAACAATCTTTTTATTTTGTAACCATCTTTAAATAAATAATAATTAGCTTATAGAACAACTAGTTCATTGAGTAAAGAAAATTAATAATATTCAAGTAAAAAAATATAAACTTAACAATCACATTGTAACATAAGCCAACTAGAACATGTCTCCTGCCAGCAAATTTAGTTAAAAATAAGTTTTGTATAATTTATTGACATGGACAAATTAAGATGAAAATAAACTATATATTGAATTATTCTAAAACAACATGAAAACAACCTTCCCCTAAAACAAATCTATAAATAGGATCAACAATAAGGTACAACACACAAAACCAACTTCACCTCAAACAGCCAAATCAATCTTTTTACAAATATTCATGATGGCTGCAAAACCACATCTTCAACTGCCAACAATCATTTTGGTTCTCTCTATCGGACTTGCATTTGTGGCCCTTGCAAGTGCTTTCGAGCTCACCTCTCCCTCACCCTCTTCCTCCCCGTCACCCTCACCATTGCCCTCACCCTTTGGTTTCTTGAAGCATTTGATAGGATGCCATAAGGGTGAGAAAGTAAAAGGAATCAAACAACTCAAGAACTACCTTGAGAAGTTCGGTTATGTTCACTACGACCACTCTAACAAATCTCAGACTCATGACGACGACTTTGACGATATCTTAGAGGCAGCTGTCAAAACATACCAAAAAAATTACCATCTTCGTCCCACCGGAGTTCTCGACGCTCAAACCGTGTTAACGATGTCTATGCCTCGATGTGGCTGCCCTGACATCATCAACGGGACCAATACCATGGAGAGAGAGCACGGCCGCCATCTCGGATCCCTACGAATTGTTAGTCACTTTCAATTCTTTGATGGAAAACCTAAGTGGCCAGCCGGAAAAACTCATCTAACCTATGGTTTTCAACCCGGAGCGACATCCCAATTCTCCAATATCATGACCAGAGCGTATAATAAGTGGGCGTCTGTCACCCATTTTACATTTTCTCAAGTCAACTTTAACAGTGCCGACATGAAAGTAGGGTTTCATGGTCAGAAATCAGGTGACGACACGTTTGATGGGCCTGGAGGCGTGTTGGCACACGCATGGGCCCCAACCAATGGACAAGCTCACTACGATGTTGATGAGATATGGGCGGATGGTGTGGTTCCGGGTGCATACGACTTGGAGAGTGTGGCCTTGCATGAGATTGGTCACCAACTAGGATTGGCGCACAGTCAGGTTCAGAATTCAATCATGTGGCCGTCAATTGCAGCGGGGACAAGGAAGGGTTTAGTCCAAGACGATATTCAAGGAATCAAGACTTTATACGGGGTTTGAGAGAAAATAAATGAAGAAGTTATAACAAGACCATATTTAAATCATCATGGCCTAAGATCTTATGTTATGTCTAATTTCAATAATAATGGGTTATCTACTTGGGAATTTGAGACCCTCAATATTAATAATACTACTATTATACCTTGCATTGCAAGATTTATAATATATTAATATTATACTAATTTTGAAAAATGTAGGAATCATTAATGAAAAAATTGTTGATGGTAAAATATTAGTTTCTAATGGAAGACAATATATATATATATATATATATATATATATATATATATATATATATATATATATATATATATATATATATATATATATATATATATATATATATATATATTAAAAATCAGACAACAATTACAAAAATAATATAAAAATAACTCAATATTATATAAATAAACATAATTATTCGATTCTGACTTATTAAAACACTTTTTATTTAAAAATAGTAATTTTTATTGGGAATGATAGTTTCAAACCTTCCAAAAAAAAAAAATTCAATAGTGTCTTGTTTCAATACTTCCTCTCTGAAATCAACTTCAAACCTAACATTGCCAAGTCATATTTCTTTATAATTAACCCTTTTAATCACTCTCCCTTGTACCCTGGGCCTGTAAACATAGGGCCACAAAAAATATATAAGTTTGACTTTAATCATCTAAGCCTATAACTCGATTGCTATCACCTTTTATATTTCTTCTGGTTTTTTGGTATATATAGATGAGATGAGTGTATGAAATAATATTATATGGTAATTAAAATGTCAATTATAACTCACTCTAATGGTTGAAATAAAATAGTATTGTCAACTCAAATTTTTCAAATTCGATTTTAAAAAAAATTATTAAATTTAAATGAATTCGAGCTGCTCCTAAATTGGCTTTAGAATATAGAGTTGAACATTTAAAAGTGATAGGGTATAGTTGAACATTTAAAAATTGTGAAGAATATTTAAAAAGAATAATCATCTCTTCTAGTCTAACGACAACTCAGTCTCCCTTAAGTCTTAGTTTCGAGTTCATCGATCGACAAGTTATATATGCTCGTTTAATTAATTAGTTAAGTGTGTTTGCGGGTTATGTCATTAAACCTCGGGAATTTGTCGTAGTCCGAAAGAGAAGCAAAACCCATTTAAAAAAAATAAACTACAAAGAATAATAAACATGAAATCTTTAAATTGAATATAACGTTGAACAAGAATTTAAAAATTATTAAAATATAATTTTTTTTCTTATATATATACTTCCGTTTCTTTAAAACAATTTTTTTATAATAATAAAAATTTAATATTCAACAAATTAATATTAATTAAAATTAAGGGGATAATTAAGGGTAGGTCGGTACTATATATTTAAATTTTTGTATCCATACCTTATATCATAACAAAAGTTTCGGTATATAAAAATTAATACATTTACCATATCTTTAATTTAGGTATATTTTAATTTCGATACGATAATAGTATATACCGTTCATACCTTAAATTCACAATGTTCCTAAAATACACTCCTACCATGTTTAGGAGTTACATAAAATTTTGGTTTTGAAGTTATTCTTACACTCATTCGAGTCGTGGATTCGAGTCCATCAAGAGACAAGTTCTGTTCGCCTGATTAGTTAATTAAATGTGTTTGTGGACGATGTGATTAACTCTCGGGGATTAATCGCACTTCAAAAAAAAAGAACCATTTTTTTTAAAAAAAAAACTACAATGAATAATAAACATTAAATCTTTAAATTGAATATATAATTGAACAAAAAAAAATTAAATATTTTAAATATAATTGATTCCATATATACTTCCTTTATGTTTAAAACAAATTATTTTATAATAATAAAAAGTTAATATTCAACCAAATTATTATTAATTAAAAGGAAGGGGATAATTATAGGTGAGTGGGTATTGTATACTCTAATTTTGATCCACACTTTATACTGTACTGAATGTTCTGGTAATTCATACATTAATAGTACTTATATCTTAATTTACACGGTATATATTAGTATATACCGTTCGTGTCTTATAGGTTGGAATTAAACTAATTTCATTAATTAAATTGAAATGATATTTGGGTTAATAAAATTCACACCAAATTCAAATATAAATTAAGTGTGAAATTAATTCATGTAAAATTCATATGAAATTTAAATGTGAATTAAAGTGAAATTAATCCAAATAAAATTTATATGAAATTCAAATGTGAATTAAAGTAAAATTAATTCAAATAAAATTCACATGAAATTCAAATGTGAATTAAAATGAAATTAATCCAAATAAAATTCACATGAAATTCAAATGTGAATTAAGGTGAAATTGAATCCAAATGAAATTCACATCCAATTCATTATGAATTAAATTTGTCAATTGTTACAATTAACATAAATGTCTTGAATGAGGCAATTAACAAATGGTGTTAATTGCTATTGTAACTACAAAATACTTATTGTTGGATTTAACTTGCAAAGATAATGAAAAGGCAAGCAAGGATAATCGTTGGATGATGGATTAGTGGCTGTTGGATTAAAGAATTGATTATGAGTTTAATTTTCAACTATAAATATCTCCTCACCTTGATTCCTCTCCACACATGATCTTATCACTTCTCACTCTAGAATTCTAAAAGTCTTTCCTTGTTCTTGTGAGTGTTTTTATGAGTGTTCTTCGAGTTTCTTGACTTGACCATTTCTGTGCCAAACCCGATGATTGTGATTCAGGTACTTTTGTCTAGTTCGTTGTTGTAGTGGTTTTTCTGTGCTAAATCATTGCAGGTTCCGTTGTACCTTGGGAAACAGTCACCGACGAAACTCTCCAGCACAAACGGGAGAGGGTGAAACTGTTTTAAGGGAACTGTGATTTCACAGGCCTCGGAGCAAACGAGAAGACATTTCTTCATCTCATTACATAATCTATTGTATATGTTCTATTATCATTTTATTGTATTCATATATTATTTACGTGTAATTTTTTACGAGAAAAGATTACCAACATAATATACTCCTACCTTATTTAGGAGTTATAGAAAATTTTAGTCTCAAAGTTATTTTTACTCACTTTCGAGTCGTTGACTCTTATTTTCAAATTTCATTATGCTTTGTACTTGAGATAAATTTGACAACATATTAGATTTTATTGGATCTAATCTGAAAAAAAACAAATACTATAATTTATAGTGAAATAAAATTAGTTACATATCTAGTAAAATAAAATATATAGTAATGGTATATATTGAATAATATTAAAGTATAATTATATTTTGATTTAATTTTCAAAAATTATATTTTTATAATTAAATTAACATCAAATATGTTTGCAAAAGAAAATTATGTTAGGTCCATAAGATACCACAGCTTTTAGTGTTCTATGATTCACCTCCGAATAATGAGTAGGTAGTTCGATCCTTTTTTTCCCTCTTCATATTAAACTGATGGGGGATGCGGAGCAATAGGTCGAATTACTATATAAAGAAGAGTTGTAAACTATAGGACTTTTTCTTCGAGTAAGGATATTTAGGTTTTTCTTGTTCTTCTCTTTGATAAGAATAAGGATTTGAAATGATACAAATTCCTCTTTATTCTATTGTGCTCAGCGAAGAAACTGCCTAAACAGATATTTTCAGATCCAATTTCTAAGTCTGATTCTTGCATAGAAGAACGCAACTGTTGCAAAAACCGATCAAATAGTAGTAGGTGGCATCCCCTCTTAGTTTTGATTAGGCGGAATAATTTTGTTTTGGTTCTTTTCCACATTCTGACAGGGTGAAATCATAAAAGAGTATCATTTGTCGATAGTGGAGGGGTAAAATCGTCACCATAAACCATGGAATATCAACTCAATTGGGAATTTCCCCCACCTCCACAGTGCCTACGTCTATACGCGTTTAAAAACTTTCGCCCAGCAAAAATGATTTTTTATACTTTTAAAAAATAAATATAAAATATAAAAATCTCTTTGAAATTATTGAAATAAAATTAAATCAAAATGAGGAGTTTTTTAAAAAACCAGTTTGTGACTAAAGAGTCACCACCTAAATTTTTATAAAATTAGGAAAAATAAATTATTGGCATGTAAAACAATAACGCCATTAAAAATAAATTTTAAGGGTTTGGTGTGCTAAATCTTAATGCTAAAGATGTATTTTATTAATATTTGAATTAAAAATATAAATTATTATATAAAATGTATAAACAATGAATTTTCAAGAAATGTCATTCAAATATGTTTAGACTTAATAATCATTCCAATTCATTCCAGACATTAATTACAAAATGAAGCATAAAGATCTTGTAAATATATACATAAATATATTAAAATATAGAGATTATAAAATAATATAAATCATAGGCCTAATAATAATGAAACATTTTCTAATCACTTTAAATATTAACATATTAATAGGCATGCATCAAATATTAATTTATAATTAAGTAAGTAATTTATATTATTTACATAAAATTAGTTTTAGAATTTTTAGAGCCTTAAAACAAAATAAAAGTAATTAAATATGAAAAATTAAATAATGATCAAACTGGTCCATTAATAACAAATCTTAATTTTTTTAAATATTACTTTCTTAATTAACTATTTTATTTTTTATTATTTAATTATTATTTAATTAATTCATGATGAATATCAGATAATAAAAAAATAATATAAAAATAAAATAAAATAATAGACCTAAATGACGATGGTTTGGCTATTGCTGTTGTCATTTTTATTTTTATTTTTTTTTATTCTCCTCATTTTCCAGCTTTTTGTTCGTCTTTGAATCTAACAGTCAAACACCCAAAATCTAACCGAAAATCAAGCTAATTTAACTGATAATACAACAATATTCACAGATATGATAAGCAAAGATCAATTAGCTCATCCCAAAAAACATCAAATATTCAGATATTCATGTAATTAATGATAAATAGAACGAAGACAGAACCTTTGAATGAAGATGATATGTATATATAAAAAAAATGGCACTTACAGTGATATCAAGTGATATCAATTGTTCTTCAACAACTATAGTGATATCAAGTGATATCAATTGTTCTTCAACAACTATAGGAACAACAACAGTCACTCAAAAAGAGAAAGGAGAATGATTTCTCAGAAAATCTTTTAAAATAACAGTCGTGATGGAAATCTTCTCTCTTTTTCCCCTTTTCTTTTTTTTCTCCATCTTTATTGTTGTGTCGGGATATTTATAGTGGTCTTTTTCTCCCTCCACAATGTAATTTGCTGAAAGAATTTTGCTTATTTAGAATTGCCCTGTCATTTAGGAACTCCCGATCATTTAGATCATTTAGAATTTTCTTGTAGCGGTAAATAATCTCTCATTTTTTTCTCACCATTTTCCTTAAACCCTAAAAATCAAAATCAAAATTAATATTTATTAATTTTATTTATCCTATTTATTTGCACAAATAAACTAATATTAATATATATATATATATATATATATATATATATATATATATTAGCCTATTTATTTTCTTATTTATTTTTAATATATAAAATAAAATAACTTATTTAATAATAAATTAAATCATTTAAAATTAAACCTATTTATAAAATATTATTATTTTATTTGCAAGATACGATATTATTCTGCCAAAAAGTAATCTTATATTTTCAAACAAAAATTATTTAGTAGGCTTCAGATTTATTTAATAAATATAAATTTGGTCGGACTTACCGGTCCTCAAGAACATCAAAATTATAGTTTTTTCAATTTTGATGTTGGCTTGGATCCTTTGATCCAAGGGTTTCGGTAGCTTCACAAAGCTCCCAAGAACATTTACAATAACATCTCAATGTATTAATCAACCTGGATGATGATCAATTTGTTCAAAATAGTTTGTAGTCAAAAATTGGGTTTTTTGTTTTAAAGTTGTTTAGAAGTCAAAAGAGTTTGTCAATAGCTTCCTTATACTTCATATATACTTGATTGGTACAAAAATAAGAACTGATTATTCGTTTGGACCAATTCAAAACTCAAAAATTTTATTTATTTTAAAATTTTTGATTTTGATTAAACATGATCGAGATGGATCAAATATGATCCAAATAGTTTCCCAACATCATTGGAAACATGTTGGTAAACTTTTTGAGTTGTTGTTCTTGAGGATTAGCTCAATAATAGAAACCCTAATTTTTTTTACTTTTTAAATTCAAATTCGGATTTTTCTTTTTAAGTCTGATTGATCGCTTTTGGATTTCACATAAAGATCATAAATGATCATAAGATCAATTTTCAATCATAAAAATCAAGAACTAGACAACATACAAGTTTATGAAAACTGAAATATAAAAATTTCAATTTCAAACTGGAAGTGTTAGATAAAGGGAAAATTTTATATTAAGTTAAAGAATTAATAAGGGGAAATTAAGATTAAAATGAAATCAATTAATTAAGAGAAATGTTTTAATTGAACTTAAAATAATTAATTAAGACATAATTTTGATGATGCGTCATAGTTTTGATGATGTGATTAAATAAAACTAACTCCTATAAATTTTTAATGCGCAAGTAAAACTAAGGAAGTGCGGGTAGACGTCTGGGAAGACGTCTCAACAAAAGAGCTATGAAGAAGCGCGGGCAGACGTCTGAGTAGACGTCACAACAACAAAGCTGTGAAGAGGCGCGGGTTGATGTCTCAATAACAGAGATGCGAAGAAGCGCGGGCAGACATCTCCACAGCAGAACTGTGAAGAAGCGCAGACAGACGTCTCAACAAAAAAGCTATGAAAAATTCTAGGCAGACGTCTCAACAATAGAGTTGTGAAAAAGCGCTAGTAGTAGCCTTGCTTCATCAACAATATGAAGAAGAGCTGAACAACAGGGTTGTGCCAACAGTTGTGTTACGCTAACAGTAGAATAGCGAAGACCAGTGTTGAGGGCAACAACTATTATGCGCTATCAGCAACGCTCGATAACAACTAACTGTCATATCAGCTCAAGATGACAAGAAGTGCAACCAATGGAAAGACGACACGTATTCAAGAAACATAGTCGAACTTTGTTACGAAAAGACATTAAAGCACAACGAAGACTTTCTTGGTTACCTAATCCCTGAATTACTGAAGCATTAATTGCCGCATTAAATACTGAATCCTCATTAGCAATTTAGATCCCGGGATTTCCGGACTTCAGGTCAAATCAAGATCTCTAAATTTACCGGTCATTCGACCGTTGCCATGCTTCATATATGAAGAACATCAGAGTTCCACGGTGAGGTAGAAACATATACACACAACGAATACGAGATCACTTGAGCATTCAAACGATTCAATAATCTACGAATACTCAATTTACTTACTCTCTCTAGATCATACTTCATAAGTGTATTATGTAAGTTGAGATATATCATACTATAATATTTGAGAGCATATTAAGTATTGTAAGTTGAACAGAAGTTGTATGTTCAACAAAGAGTGATTACTAGGAGTTCATAACAGGCAGTTGTTAAGTCTTGGGTTTTTGACTGGGTTTGTGTAGAAGTTGTACAAATCAAAGTCTTCTAGTGGAATCCTTCTGAAAACAGAAGAAGGGGTGAAGTAGGAGTTTTATCTCCGAACATCCATAAAACTTTTGTGTTATTTACTTTCCGCATCTTCGTCTTGTATTTTCCGCTTCAAATATAGCAAGCATTTCTTTACTCCAAATCATGTCTCCCCTAAACAAAATCTCAATGTTCACCAAGGAAGATTATGATGATTGGAAAATAAGGATACAAGCTTACTTGGTTTCTTAAGATGACGATATATGGTACGTCATCACTGATGGGTCGATAAAGATCTAGATATCAACACAACCAAAACCTCAACCGATGGTATTCCTGAGATGAAGGATAATCCAAGACATGAGTTGACTTCTGAAGATAAGAGGAAGGGAAACCTAGACAATGTGGCCAAAGATATCCTCTATAAAACTCTGAATAAAAATATGTTTAGCAAGATCAAGTCATGCACAATTACCAAAGAGATATGGGAGAAGCTGACACAATTTTGCGAAGGCAACGATCAAACTAAAGAGAACAAACTTATGGTTGCCACACAAAGGTTTGGTAGAATCAAGATGCGGCCTAGAGAAACAATGACTGAATTTGATGAACGGTTCAGCAGCATTGACATTGAGCTCTCAGCTCTAGGAAAGACGTATAGCAATAGGGAAGTTGCTTTCAAGGTGGTGAGAGCCCTACCTAGAGAATGGGACATAAAGACAATGGTCATGATTGAATCAAAAGACCTCAACAAAATGGAGTTGCGCGACCTCTTCGATGATCTTAAAGCTTACGAGTTTGAAATAAACTCAAGAAATGAAGAAGAGCCGTCTATGTCCACCATCACTAAAGCGTTGGTGACCGCCGAAGATCCACCTATTGCTACAGTTGCAAAGTCTGCTGAGCAGATCAGCGACGACGCAATGTCACTCTTCATCAAGAAGTTTGGCATATTCATGAGGAAGAACCAATCCAACTCTAACTCTCATCCTAATAAATATAATAATAAGGATGAATCAAAAACTAACTTGAAATGTTTTAATTGTGACAAACCAGCTCACTTCAAGGCTGATTGCAGAAAACCAAAGAGGGACGACAAGAAGTCGTCTGATAGAAGAAACAAAAAGGAGTAAAATGCTCTATTAACTGAAGAAAGCAAAAGCAAATGGGCTGACAGCTCAGATGAAATCTACTCAAGTGAATATGAGGAGGAAAGCATCAAATTCTTCATGGCAGACGACAGTGAGGTATTTGACTTTACATCTGACGAGTTCAAAGGAGATGATGTGATTACTGGATTCAATAACATGGTCATTGAGTACAAGAAACTATCATATTCATTTAAGGAAATAAATTTGAAAAACAAATATGAAAGTACAAGCATTTCATCTCAAGATCTCAAAATAGAAATTTCTGAAATAAATGAGCTCTCATCTAAGGATGAGAAGCTCAAAGAAACAATCAAAACTCTTTCTACTGAAAACGAAAGATTAAACTATGTGATTCGTTCTTGGACTAAATCTGAAAAAGCTATCCAACAGCTAATTATTCAGCAAAAACCTATTAGATGCAAATCCGGTCTAGGATTAGATAACAACTATCCAGATAAGTCCAAGAAAAAGTTGAACCCAATTAAAGACGAGCTTAAACCAATAAGCTTTGTCAAGGGTAGCTTAACTGACAATGGAACTAATCACAGTTATGGTGACTTAACGTTAAAAGATAAGATTAAATATGTTAAGTCAACTGACAGCTGGCTCAAGCCAAAGAAACGGGTAGCCAACTGGTCTGACAAACAAAAACTTGACAGAAAGTCAAGAAGTTTTTACCAAACTTCATCTTTTAAAGTTAAGGAATCATCAACAGGAAGAATGCAATCTGCCAAATACAGTACACACACAACGGGAAATCCATAAAAATAATCAAAGTATGGATTCCCAAGGGACTAATAAGCCACGGACCCAAAAAAATTGGTACCATATCTGTTATTTTCTATGGATGTAGGTAAAACAGCACGTTTGGATGGAATACGTGTCAATAGATCAGCAAGTGACGGACATTTCCACGAAGCCACTCCCCGAGACTAAGTTTCCTTACTCTAGAAATATTTTATATCTCCTAGATTTGAATTAATTTAGTAGGCATAAATTTAAGGGGAATTTGTTGATAAGTTGATAAGTCAGACGTGTTGAGAAAGATGTTCTCAACTATGCTGAAAGAATAGTTGGTTGATGACTTGTACATCAGCCAAGTCATCTTAAGCTGAGTGGAGCAACTGTCTTTGATCTTATCAAAGATGATGTTGCTGTTAAAAGGAGGGAAACAACGATAGAGGGGGAAGAACAGGCAGGGGGAAGCCTAAACGAGGAGGAATGGGAGGTTGGGGAAGCCTTCTCCTCTGAAGAGAAGTCTAGAATATAGTATTGTATAGTTAAGGATATAATTAGATTTTTTTTTTTGTATAT
The DNA here is from genome assembly GCF_907164915.1 of Impatiens glandulifera. Taxonomy (NCBI): domain Eukaryota; kingdom Viridiplantae; phylum Streptophyta; class Magnoliopsida; order Ericales; family Balsaminaceae; genus Impatiens; species Impatiens glandulifera. The sequence goes on from NC_061866.1 coordinate 36,786,066, forward strand.
TATTGTTCATATATATAAATCTAATTTTCCTTTAAATTGACCTTGTCAGAATTAGGCTTGAATTAAATCATCCTCAAAAATAGGCTTGAATAATTCTAACTTAGCTTTATGTATTTCTGAAATCCATGTTCTTATGACTTAGTTTTAACATTATCAAAAAGGTGAAAATGTTAGATTAATTTAAAGAATTAATAAGGGGGAATTAAGATTAGAAGGAAATCAATTAATTAAGAGAAATGTTTTAATTGAACTTAGAATAATTAATTAAGTTGTAGTTTTGATGTTGCAACATAGTTTTGATGATGTGATTAAATAAAACTAAGTCCTATAAATGTTTAATTCACAGGTAAAACTAAGGAAGCGCGGGCAGACGTCTCAACAGTAGAGCTGTGAAAAAGCGTGGCAGACGTCTCAATAGTAGAGTTGTGAATAAGCACGGGTAAAAGTCTCAATAACAGAGATGTGAAGAAGCGCGGGTAGACGTCTCAACAGTAGAGCTGTGAAGAAGCGGGCAGATGTCTCAATAATAGAGTTGTGAAGAAGTCTGGGAAGATGTCTTAATAGCAGAGCTGTGTAGAAGCGCTAGCAGCAGCCATGCTTCAGCAACAGTCTGAAGAAGAGCTGAACAACAGGGATGCGCCAATAGTTGTGTTACGCTATCAACAGAATAGAGAACAATAGTGTTGCGACAACAATTGTTATGCGCTTTCAGCAACGCTCTATAACAACTAACTGCCACATCAGCTCAAGATGACAAGAAGTGCAACCAATGGAAAGACGACACGTATCCAAGAAATAGAGTCGACCGTTGCTACGAAAAGTCAAAAAAGCACAACGGAGACTTTCTTGGTCACCTAACCCCTGAATTACTAAATCATTCATTTCCGCATTAAATGCCAAATCTTCATTAGTCAATTTAGATTCCATGATTTCCAGACTTTAGGTCAAATCAATATCTCTAAATTTACCGGTCTAATACCGTTGCCATGCTTCATATATAAAGAGCATCAGAGTTCCACGACGAGGTAGAAACATATACACACAAAGAATACGAGATCAACCGAGCATTCAACAATCTACGAATACTCAATCTACTTATTCTCTCTCTATCTCATACTTCATAAGTGTATTCTGTAAGTTGAGATATAACATACTGTAATATCTAAGAGCGTATTAAGTATTATAAGTTAAACAGAAGTTGTTTGTTCAACAGAGAATGCTTTCTAGGAGTTCAGAATAAGTAGTTGTTAAGTCTTGGGTTTCTGACTGGGTTTGTGTAGAAGCTGTACAAACCAAAGTTTTCTAGTGGAATCCTTCTGGAAACAAACAAATGGTGACGTAGGAGTTTTATCTCTGAACATCCATAAAACTCTTGTGTTATTTACTTTCCGCATCTTTCTGTATTGTATTTGTCGCTTCGAATCTAGCAAGCATTTCCGCACTTGAAACCGTTCAAGAGATTGCGACGATTTTTCGAGAATAGAAACAGATTTATCTCTAACAGGATTAAAATTGAATTGAAAGTCAAGAATAGTACACCAATATTCAACCCCCCCCCCCCCCCTTCTATTGTTGTAGTGGATCCTAACATACAGGATGATTGAAAACTTACCAAGTGTTGGAGAACACTCCTTAAACCTTAAGGAAGCTTTCTAGATACTCAGATCCGAGCTTTAAGGTCTGTGGTGAAAATTCCAAAAATATAGAAGCTTTGAGCTTCTATGGCGGATTTTAGTGTTTTTCGGATTAGAAGTTTGAGAAACGAATTCTTGGCTTCAGAATTATTAAAGGAGGCTATATATAGCCTCCCGAAGTCAATGGATGCTTCAATTGGATCGAATTAGACAAAAGTCATTAATGGTGTTTTGGGTGTTCTTGGATCAACTTGTCAGAATAGGCACGATTGATGGCTAGAGTTATAAGAGAAATGATCAATGTAGTTGGGTGATCATTTCACCTTTCGAATTAGTCGATTTGGTTGATTATGGTGAAAGTTCCATCTTTGAAAAATCAAAGATTGATATGTTCTTATCCTTCCGGCAATCACGTTAGAGAAGACGACCGTGGGTTGAAATGACTTCGTTTCGGGGCATTTGTGAAGAATGTGGAGTGTTCTGTTAATGCACTATCGCGTTCCGTTGGCAATTGAGCGCTCCCTTAACGTTTTAGTTATGCTTCTTAGGCGCGTGCGTCTTTGGCTACAACAGGCTGCACGGATGGTCTATGAGCGTTGAATGACTCATCAGATGGTCCTGGTTCTGGCTGATTTTTCACAATCCAACCACATAGGATCACTGATTTTATTTTTTATTTAAAATTTGAAGGATTAGTGGAGTTGGAATTAGAATTGACATTGGAATTCTAATTCCAATTCCATGAGAATTTATAATGAATTACATTTTAATTTCTATGTTTGGAAAACTATATAATTATAATTCAATCTCAATTCCTATGTTTGAAACAAAGAATATACTAAAAATAATTTAAATATATATTATATATTTTATTAAAATATTGGTTTGATACAATCAATTAGGATAGCTCAAGTATTAAGAATGGTTTTAAAATTTCAATTTTCATTAAAAAAAATCATCGGTTCAACATGTTATCTTAATAGATTAAAAAGTATATATATCGATTCAAATTTTAACTTTCTAAATTCAAAAATAAAATATAGGCTCAATATTTTAACTTAATAAATTAAAATATATATATATTAGGTAAAAAATTTATTAATATATATATATATATCAGTTTGATATTTTAACATTCTAAATTCATAAAAATAATTATCGATTGAAAACTCTAGTCGTGTTTTAAATGATAAAATAATAAGTTATTTTTGTTTGATAAGACATAAAAAAATTGGAATTATAGTTCCGACCTAAAATGAGTGGAATTGAGAATTATAAAATTACACTAGATTGAATTCCATTAAAATTCTGATTTCAATTTTAATTTTTAACATTAGAGGGTCTACCAAACTTAAGAATTTAATTGGAAACCCCCATTTTAATTTCAATGTCATTTTCAGGGTTACCAAACACACCCAAAAAGGTTTATTTGAAATTAATTTTTCTTTCACCCTTTTAGCTTTAATTTTAATATTTGTGAATACACAAAATATTAAAATAAATATGAGAAATATTTTGCCAATTTTGTTTTATATTTTTTGATTAAATAATAATTTTTAGGGATGAAATGAGTAACTCATTTCATCTTAAATTATTTATTTGTATGGTTTCATTTTTCTAAAATTATTTTAAGATAAAATGAGTTCAATATTTATCTCAAATAATTTATTGTTTTTTTTTTGGTCATTTTACTTAATTAATTATATTTTATTTATTACAATAATTAGTCTAATTAATTGATTTAATTAGATTTTGAATTTGGATTAATTATTTTGATTTTATTTATTTTTAAATAAATTTAAATAATTATTTTATTTTTATAAATTAGATATATAAATTTTCCAGTGTGATTTACCATATTAAATAATATTGTTATCTAATTAAATATATCAAATTTGATTATCATATCCAATATTTAAATTAAATTGTAATTCTTATTAACATTTTTAATTGTTAACTTTTTTAAGAGAATATATAGTTGAACTATTAAAGTGTGAGTGTATAGTTGAATATTTAAGATTGAGCAATAACTAAAAAAAAAATGACATCATTAAATTGAATATAATATTCAGCAACAATTTAAAGATAATGTAATGTATCAACTTTTTGTATTTTTCTCGTCATCATCCTTTAAAGTATATAATATTTTATTTTTCTCCATATACTATTAAATTTAAAACATTCTTTTCATTAATAAAGGTTAATATGGTTAATTAAATACATATTTTTTAATTTAAATAATATTTAAATATTTAATTTAGTTTTTTATTTATTTTAATATATTTTGATAAACAACTTTTTTATTTAATAATATACTTTTTTAAATAATATAAATATTTTTTATTGTACAGTAATATTAAATTAAAATAATAAATATTTATAACTTATTTAAAACATATTAAATATAATATTAAATAAATTATAATAATATTAAAATAAAAGACTAATATATTTAATACTATATCGTTTTCTCTTTTAGTTTAAAACTATTGATTATTGGTATATATATATATATATATATATATATATATATATATATCATAATAAAAATAATTAATTCATTTAGAACTGTATTTTAATATAAAAAATTGAGTTATTATTACAATTTAATTTGGTGATTTCAATAATTAAATTCAAGAAATAACATTTCACTGTTTAACTATCACTTAATTTATTAATTAAAATATTAAAATTATTTTTGATTTTAAATTATTATATTATATATGTATATTAATATTCTTTTAAGTATTTATACATAAAATTATCTTTATTTTTCAAAATTACCGCTAATCATTATTTTTCAAATAACACATTTTTTTTTAACTCTTATCCGAATAAGGCCTAACACTTCAACTAATAAATAATATATTTTTAGAAATAAATAAAGGTTTCAAATTCGATTTTAACTTTGAAGTTAGGTTGAATCATGCTAAATTAAAACGTTAAATAAAGTGTAACATAAATATTTATAATAATTTGTAATTAGCAGGTATATCCCATTTAAAGAAAGATATCTTCTCTCTAAGATGTTTTTTTAAAAACAAAGTTTTCAATCAATTCATCATAATTATTGGTAAATAAGCTTTTATCAATCCCAACATTAAAAAAAAAAATCATTCAGGTTTTCTTCCATAATAAAATGGTTATTTAGTTTTATACAAAAATATATGTATGATATACTTACACAAAGTTAATTACAAGCACTTTGCATTAAAGTTTTTTTAAAACCAACTACATCAATTGAATTAAATTACACGATAATTAAATATACTTATGCATAAATAAAAAAAATTAAAACAAATATAACTAATTCACTATAATATAGTACAAATAAAAATAATATTGTCTATCAAATTAAATATCTCAAATTTAATTATATCACTTCAAATATCTTAAATCAAATTATGAATATCTTGTTAATTTGTTTAAGAGAATATATATAATTTAATAGGGTGGGTGTATAGTTGAATATTTAATGTGTAAACAATAGTAAAAAAGATGAAATCATTAAATTGAATATAATATTCAACAGCAATTAAAAAATAATAAAATGTAACCTTTTTGTTATTTTTTCTTGAACTTTAACTGAACTCTCGTCATCATACTCTTTAAAGTATAATATTTTATTAACTTTGAAGTTAGTAAAGTATTTCAAATTTATTTGAAAATAAAAAAAAAAATCAAAATAAGACACTATGTATTTTGAAAAGTAATTTAAGAATGGAGTCAAAAAAAAAAAAAAAACTTCTGCACATTAATATTTTAACTTGTTATATCTATCTAAAAAAGAAACTAGTTAAGATAATATTAATAGCTATAGAGATTGATTATTTGATGGTGGGTTATTTGAAATTTTTATTTATTCTTTAAATATAAAATATTCTATTTTTTAATTTAAAATTTAAATTTGATAAAAAATTGAAAATTATTTAAATTTATGAATTAATTGATTAAATTATTACAAAAAGAATTCAATAAAAATATTTAATAAAAGAAACATAATTACCTTCTCTGGATTGTGAGGATGTGGTCCCCATTTAGGATGAGAATCAAACTCTATATTTGCAAGGAATTAGAGTATATCTATTAATATTTGATTATTGGATAATATATTTTTATAAGTAAATTTTTAATTGGTATATCATATATAACCATTTAAATAAACCAATCAATTATGATTGTATTATAATGAATGTAAATTTAATTATGAGTAAGAATATCAAATTAATAAACAATAATAGTTGATCAGTCATCCCACTTATTTAAAGGATAACATGTATAATGTTATTTATATATAGTTTGAAATATTTATTTATACATAATAGTGTATATTTATATTTATTTAAATTTATTTCATAAATATATAAAATTATTAAATTGGTATAGCTCTATTAATTTAAGTTGAAAATAGACACAAATTGCTCTTGTACATAATATATTATTTTTTTTATTTTTTGAAATCCTATTACAAGTAAAACTCTCACATCTGTTTTTATATTGTTTCGTTCTACGAAGTTGTTTTGCTTAATTTTTCAGAAAATGATGTTGTAGACTAAGAACACAACGAGCTGTTGTTAGTGATTGACTGATTCAATGCATATTGCGAGTTTCGCCGCATTTCACTATTTCGTTACGTTATAAGAGTTGAAACGTATTTTAATTTTCATTGAGAAAATATTTTGAATTATGTTGAAGTTGTCACATACGCAAAAGATGGAGCGGATCAGGTGTGTCTTAATATGACTTATCGTCATATTTGGACTTTCAAAAAGAATACATTTTAAGTATTTATATATATCCTGTCCTCTTCTCCAACAAGTCCAAAGAAGACTATTGATTATCTTCCGACGCAATTACTCTACTTTATCTTCTTTGTATGCATAATTTCAACCTAATTCAAAATCTATTTTATCGATAAAAAATTTCTTGATAAAATCAAGATATATTTAAACTCTTATAGTATAAAAAAGTGAATGGAGTTAAAAAAAAAGTCATTTGAATATTGCACGTAGTAGGATTTAGAAAATAAAAATGGATATACCATATATAAAAGAAATTTATGCATATTTATAACCGAACTTAACGGAGTTATAACATTTTATTTAAATAATCTTAGGTGTTTATGAATAAATTCAAACAAACATAAGTGTAAAAGAACCATTTTAAATAAGATTATATAAGAAGAAATTTCAAACTCAATGTAAAATTATATATAAGTATTACTCCTTATTGATATAATGAATTGTAATATAAGAATTAAAATATATTTTAATAATATATTAAAATATAGGTAGAAATATTGTTTCTTATGATAGACTATCAAGTCTTTAACTACTAATTTAACTCAAAATTTATATTTATATTATAATTATAATTTTGTATATGTATATGTATATATTAATTGATATTACACATATGTTATATGAGGATCATTCATTCATGTTACATTCAAAATAAGATTCAAATTGTTACAATTTGACCATTTATTATTATTATTATTATTATATAAGTTATAGTTATTATTATTTGATATTTAATATTTAACCTTTATATTTTTCTACATTTGGTGTTGTAATAATAATAGTTATATTAATGAAATTTTTAATATTCAGATTAAAATAAACTATAAATAGTTATACTAAAATAAAAGATTATCTTACAATATCAAAAGTAAAATAAAAGATTATCTTGCATTGAATTACGATATCTAAGTAAAATAAAAGATTATTATGTATTGAATTACAAAAATATAAATATTAATTGTTTCAATCATAATAATTATTACAATACCAAACAAATGTTCTACTATAGTAAATGTATTAAAAAAATATAAGTTAAATAATTAATATTTATACTAAAATAAAATATTATAATTATGCACTCTACATCACACATCAACTACACATTCACACTTTTTTTTTTTTGAAAGAACTGCTAAATATCTAATTCAATTCAAGATAATCTTTTATTTTAATTTTTTTAATAAAAAAACAATGAGTTTTTCTCTTCAAAAAATTATCATTGCCATTTACAATCTCGTTAATTAAATTAATATATTTTAATAAAATTAAATTTAAAATATAAAATAATATTGTAAGTGAATATACGAAAGAATTTACTAAATTTCAATAAAAAAGATTAATGTCATTAGAACTCATTTATTATTTATCAAAACTAAAAAAAAAAAAAACTAATAAGATCATCAAAACTTTTTGAGCAAAAAACACCTGTACGTTTAATATAAGATCTATTTATTTATTTATTTGTCGGTAATGCACAAAAGAATCGCAAAAAAAAAAATGAGGATCAAACATAAATCCACAAAACTTTTTATTGATTATTGATTCAAAATCTATTTGATTCATTCCTCGGCCCACAAAGGTCCGGATCAATGGTAGTGTACATACGAGATATCTAATACATAATCGACAAAACTCTACTTTTTGTTATTGTTTTAAAATCTATTTGATTCATTTGTCCGTTAACGGTACTGAACTCTACTTTTTTTTATTTGTCGCTAATGTACAAAAAAAATTCGCAACTTATTATTGTATTGTAAACGACAAAATTCTCATATTTGATTAATTTAATATTAATTTGATCCGTACACAACTTCCATTTATGAAGATCAAACATAAAACCACGAGAAAAGACTTTTATTAATCATTGGTTCAAAATCTATTTGATTCATTACTCTGTCCACACAAAGGTCGGGATCAATGATAGTGTACATATGAGATATATAATACACAAGCGATCAAACTCTACTTTTTGTTTAAACATAATACACAAGCGATAAAACTCTACTTTTTGTTATTGTTTAAAAAAACTATTTAATTCATTTGTCCGTCAACCGTACATATTTCGACTCGACCAATCATGGTATTGTCCATATAAGATAATGTAACACACGAAACGACAAAAATAGAATCAAAAGTTAGTACAAAGTGCTCATTTAACGCAAAATATCGCCTTAAATTTTTTTCAAACTTAATTAATAAACACTGAATCATAAAAAAGAACCAACTTAAAAGTCACACTTAAATTTAATATTAAATATTAAGTTAGTAGTCCTATATTTGAATATATTCTTACCAACCAAATTAAAAATAAATAAATAAAATAAAGATAAATATGATTTAACTATATTATATATATATATATTAATTTTATAGGAAATTGTAACAAAAAGAAAAATAATACATATAACATAAAGATGATACGACGCCGTATTATCTACTGGTCTCTAATTTAAATGTAAGACAGACAAAAAGAGAGAGAGGGAGAGTGAGAGGGTTTTGCTTTTGTTTCACTTTTGTTTTGCTTTACTGGTAAAAAGAAGAAAAAAAAGCCAATGAATTTTGATTCATATATCCTTCTCATTGATTGATTTCACCTACTGTCAACGGGGTTGTCTCTATATATAATGTGGGTGAAGTTTGATCTTTTCGATAACCCATTTTCTTAATCTTCTCATTTTTGGTTGTTTAGATAGATAGATAGCCTATATGGGAGATCGCCGACCTGTATCTGTTGCTGATGAAACCATCAATGTGGTTTTACAGTGCATTCAACCAACCCTCGACTCGGAAGAGAAGAGGAAAGGGATAATCGAGTACTTTCAGAGACTCGTTAAAACAACCTTTGGACACCAGGTACGTCAATTCTGCTTTTCGTAATTCTCCTTTTAGCTTTCCAATCGCATAGATAGAAGAATGAAGTAGATTCAGGGTGTAGATAGATCATAAACCTTGAATTCCAGGGTCATTTTTTCATTTTCTGTCTCTATATATATAGGATACAGAATACAGATCCTGGGTTTTTAACCCTTTTCTTCTTTTGGGGTTTGGTTGTTTATGCATAAATTAGCTTCACATCATGTTATATACAGATCTTATGTGATTGATTACTATGTCAAAGGATAAATCAATTCATCCTCTATACCATACTTTGAGTGGTTGAATTGTTTTCTACATCGATTAGGGATCAGTAAATTCCTTTTAATTTCTTTACCTTATATCTTTCATCTGAAAATAAACATGTATTTCACAACAAGACCGAATTCCCTCTTGTTTGAAGGTGTTTCCATATGGTTCTGGCCCTTTGAAGACCTATCTCCCAGACGGGGATATTGACTTAACCGTGGTTAACAACCCTACTTGTAAGCACATGTTGCCAGTTGATTTGCATGCAGTTCTTCTGAGGGAACAAGTGAATGAAAATGCTCAGTTCAAAGTTGAGTCAATACACTTCATTGATGGTGCTGAGGTATGATTTTAAAGTTTGATTGATTCTCCCCTTATGATTAGAATTGTTTAATTTCTATAAAAATGTCAAAGAAAGGATCATCCTAACTATTTCTCTATTTCTTTATTTGTCATGGTTTGTGTGTTGTGATGATGTGATGACAGGTTAAAATAATAAAATGCCTTGTTCAGAACACAGCTGTTGACATTTCGTTCAACCAATTAGGCGGTCTTTCTAGTTTATGTTTTCTTGAGAAGGTAATGTGTTATTTTTATCTTTATTCAACATACAAAATAACATCTAAGAAGGGGAAGTTCTTTCACATTAATAGATGGATCGTGTTATTGGGAAGGACCACCTCTTCAAACGTAGCCTTATTCTAATAAAGACCTGGTGTTTTCATGAGAGTCGCATTCTTGGTGCACGCAATAGTCTGATTTCTACATATGGTTTGGAAATAATGGTATTGTACATATTCCAGATGTTCAATCAGGACTTAAACCAGCCTCTTGAGGTAATTCATCTTTTTTGAACTAAATATACATTAGAAATTTATGCATTTGATTACAATTATTTATGCTCTTTAGGTTCTTGATCGGTTCTTGGATTACTTCAGCAAGTTTAACTGGAAAATTCTAGGAGTTAGTGTGAAAGGTCCAATATTAAAATCAGCACTGCCAAATATAGTTGGTAAGTTTGATTTTTTTTTATAAAATTATAATTATTGGGATATTTAATTTTGGAAAACTAAAATGCTATCTTTTTTGCCCATGAATTCTACAGTTGAGAACCCGGTGAATTTGACAAATGATATCTTGTTTCCCGAGGATTTTCTGAGGAATTGTACGGATTTCTTCAATGTTGCATCAAGACATGATGAGAATTTGAAAATATTTCCGGCTATGTTCCTTAACATCGTTGATCCGATGAAGGAAAACAACAACCTTGGACGCAGTGTCAATAAAGGTTGGACACTCTTCAAACACTATATTTTATTCAATATTTGTTTCCTAATTATTGAATAAATGTTATATGATTAAGATATATTGTGTTTATGTTTCTATAGGTAACTTTCAACGCATATGTAGTGCATTTAGGTTGGGCGCTAAAACTCTCCGTCTAGCACTTGAATCCCCAAACGACGAAATTGCACACAGTGTGAAGAAGTTCTTCTCGACCACAATAAAGAGGCATGGACACAGATTATTCACTTCTGAAAATGCGAAGTCTGAGAACAGTGCAACATCTGAAGGAGAATGCGATAAGGATATGGTGCTAATAGAGAGTGATGATGAGAACTCTATAGATGGTTCGGAGAGACTGGACCTTGATTGTATTGCGACTGACTTAGAATGTCGGTATCCACTGTGTGAGCTCAGTGGAGAATTCGACGACCATATAAGGAACCTATTGTGGAGTAAGTTTGGTGTTGAAAATAGAATACACCCTCCTACTTTTGTATGGTCCAATACTCCTTTGTTTGTTCCTTATCAAGCACCAACATTGGCTATGAGAATGGATACATTGAGTTTGGTACCTGGTTTCGAAGAAAGACCAATGCACCAGGGCGGTCCTCAACCTTTCCACCATCTACCGGTACAACTCAACACAGTTTTCCTTCTTTTTTTTATACTACTGAAATAATAAATTTGATTATCACATTCCAAATTTGCAGAACTGGTCTCCACCTACTTATTTGTGGAATAATAATTCTACCCAGTTCAGTAGTCATGGCAACAACTCAGTTTTGGTGCCTTTGGAGAGGAGACATGATTTTCATCCTGTAGGAGTTTTGGTGCCTATACCTGGATTTGCTCTAAACCGTGGTCCAAACCCAAACCCAAACCCAAACCCAAACTCAAACCCGAACCCGAACTCAAACCCAAACTCAAACCCCAATCAAAATCAGTCTCATTTTAGAAAGAACTAGATAAGAGAATTTTGAGCATGTCTTCTAGAAATACTAAGGCACTCTCAATTTTTTTGAAGTATTAAAAATATATTTTCAATTGTTAAGTTTTTTATAAATAAAGCTGTCAGAATCACAATTTTTCTATTTCAATTGAGACGAATTAGCTGTTATTTGACTAAAAGGAGGAAAATATGTCTTTTGCTCAAATCATTTCCTAAATGTCAATAACAAGGTTATTGAAAGTGTTCCAGAAATATTTAGAAAAAAAAAAGAGTTAAAAAATAAATATTGACATTGATGTTATTCTCTCTATGTCTGATTGATATATTAATTCTCTCCTTTAGAAATTTAAGATCAGATCAGGTGAATTTGACACTAATTTTGTTCTCTAAATTTTTTTATTTTTAATATTTCCGAACTTATAGAAATAATTTTTTAAATCTTGTATAAACTCATTGCTTACAAATTACTTTAGATATAGTAATATCGTATTTATTATATCCAAAATAGAATTTACTTAACTATTATTAATAAAATAAAATATTGCAAATAAAATAAATAATAATTTTGATAAATAGTCTGAATTTTAAATAATTTAATTTATTATTAAAAATATTATTTTATTTTATACGTGTTAAGTAAAATAAATAAACAAATAAATAGGCTAATATATATATATGTTAGTTTGTTTGTACAAATAAATTTATTTAATAAAATAAATATATATTATTTTTTTTAATTAAGAAAAATAAAGAAAAAAAGATGATAGATTGTTTAAAGACACAGATGTTCTAAATGATGCTAACATAAATTCTAAATTACTTTCCTCGTGAATGGGCAATAAACACTATAAATATCAGACCAAAACGAGAATGATAGGAGAGAAAAAAAAATGCATAAATGATATTCACAAATTTTTTCATTTTCGTGTGTGAGGATGTTTGAAAGTTTTTTTATCTGTTCAATAAATTTTTAGCATTTTAAGAGGCTACTATAAGCTCTAATTTTGTATTAATTCTATTTATAAATTTTAATTTGATACATTTAAATTTATAATTTTTTAATTAAGATTCACTACTAACCTAATTTAAAAGTTTTTTTTTGATTGAATTAAATTTATTCTATTAATTTTATATTGAAAATATCCAAATTTAAATTGTGAAATTGGAAAAAAACGGGTTTGTCGTTCTTGAACTCCTTGCTCAAGAACGACAACCTCAAATATATCACAGAAAATCGCAGAATTTACAGCAACAACAACGGGAGGTTGAAGATGAAGTACGGCTAACCAACCCACGACTCACTAATTATTTTGTTTTTCTTACTTCTACATTTAATTAAATGACTTTTGAACCATTATATAAAAAAAAACAATAAAACATAATATTTTTAATAAAAATAAAATTTTGTATTCATTTTTAAATATTTGATTTAATTTTTTCCTTCGATTTCCTTGTGCCTTGGTGCACTTCTCGAAATACTTTGGGTTATTATAGTTTTTTCTCATTTAGGTATGATATTATAAGGTAATGTGTGTGAGCTTTTTCAAAGATTCTTTGACTTTAATTAAGAAATTTCTTATCTTCGTACTAACTTTCTTTTTGAAAAACTTATTCACATCCCTCTTCCAAATAAAATCCCACTCATATATTTCCTACAAGTAGTCATTTAAAAATGTCCAACAATTAATTAAAAATTAAAATTAATTATAGTGAATACAATTAAACATACCGAGAAATGTGTGCCCACGAAATATTCTTAATATATTCGGGAACTTGATTCCAGTTCAAGTATGTCCCCCTCTAATAACCGGTGATTATTCGATATATATCTTTCAAAATATCTGGAAAGAAGCTCAACAACATATAAAAATTAAAAATGAAGTCATTTTATATTTCTAAATTATTATACATAACTAAAATGAGCAAACCTACTTGTATTGTATGTAAGTCTTTGTCGATTTGCTTAGATTCTCTAAGTCTTCATCCTCCCTTATATCGTCTTCTTCCATTTCAATATTTGATGATTCCTAAGTTGAATCTAGATCGGCTATAATAAGTCCACAATTATTGATCACTTTTTTTGGGTTACTTTGAGTAACAAAACCTTCAGAAGATATGAGTTGGAAATTAGGTTGAACTGAAGTGGGAGCTAATTGTTCGGATGGACTAGGCTTCTACTTTTTATTGGTTTTGCGGTTTGTGTGTGAGGGTTTAGAAGAGGAAGTAATGTTTACTAGTTTTCTTTGATGATGTCTACTCAATTTTATAAAATGCAACAACAACTAAATCCAACGCATCAATACATATTATTTATCAAACTATGACATATATATTTATATATTAATTATAAATCTAATTGAAACTAAAACTAAAACTAAGACAATAGTTTAGTTATGGCATGAATCAAATTGAAATTATATCATACATATTATACAATATCAGTTTCATAAATACATCCTTTATAAATCAAACTAAAACTAAAACAATAATTTAGTTATATCCTAAATCAAACTGAAACTATATCATACATATTATACCATTTTAGTTTCATAAATACATATTTTATAAATCAAACTCTATCTGAAATTAAAACAAAAGTTTAGTTACAACCTGAATCAAATTGAAACTATATCATACAAATTATAAGATTTCAGTTTCATAAATACATATTTTATAAATCAAACTCTATCTGAAACTAAAACTTATTTCAAGAACCCTAAATATTGTACTAATATAGTATGTTCGTAAATACAATATAGGATTACAAACCTATTTCAAGAATCCTAAATACTATACTTATAGAGAAGGTTTGTAAAATTTGTATAGTAAACTTATTTGAAAAATCTATTTCAAGAACCCTAAACTGAACCTATTTCAAGAATCTGTTTGAAGTACCCTAAACCGAAACTATTGCAAAAAAAAAACCTATTTTAAAAAGAATCACAAAGTTACCATAAACAGAACAATATATAACAATCTACCCTAAAACGGTCATTAAACAAAAATCAACCCTAAAATGTGTAGCATGAAGATAATGATGTGGAAGATCGATGTTGAGGAAGATCATTCTCTTCTCGTTTATGTTGAGAAGATCGTTCTCGTCGCCGTGATATGAAGAGGGAAGGTTTTTGGAGAGGAACGATTTCAGTGAGTTAGAGGTCGGGGGTGTTGGTCGGGGGCTAGTGTTCGAGTAGGGATGACAACGAGTACCCTAACTGCTGGGTAGTGAAGTACTCATCCCTCAAATCTGCTTTTCAATTTACTATCCAACCCCGACCCTAAAACCGACGGGTATCTCTATTTATATCTCCATCTCCAATTTGTCGGGTACCCGATCCCCAACGGGTACTCGATCCCCAATGGGTACCCCATTACCCGAAATTAAATATTAAAAAATTATATTTTAATTAACACATTTAAACAAAATTATAAAACTTAAATATAATATGTTACTAAAAAAATATAATTAACCTAAAATTATTAATAAATATTATATCCAATAAACAGATAATCATCACACTGTGTAATATAAATTCATTCATACTAGTACTACATAATATAAATTCATCAATACTGTGAAAATATAAATAAACATAAAACTGATATTACATAATTCTTAATTAAACACAAAAACTTAAAAAAATCATCAAATCAATTTTCTCATAAAAGAAACATCCTTCTTAAATACACTTCTTCAACACATGTAAATTACAACCTACAAAATTAATAAAAAAAAATCAACATTAACAAATACAAAAAAATAAAATTAGGATAAAAGTATTTAACTAATAACATATCTCAAATTTTTGACAAACAATTAATTACTTAAAAAGTAAATTCTTTGTCAGTATCACATATAGTAAAGGTGCAATCAGCGAATGAAGATATAACTAAAAATTATTAAGTATAACATATAAATATTTGTATTTACCTGAATTATCGTCACAAAGCCAGTCTCTAGTGCACATTAATACTTCCATCATCCCGGGAAGAAGTCGATTGCGATGAGGACTTACGATCCTACCACTCGTACTAAATGCAGATTCTGATGCAATAGTTGATATAAGTTTGACAAAGATGTCTCGGACAATCATTTGTAAAGTATGATATTTTGTTCCAAAAGTACTTCACCAATATAAGATATCAAAATTATTGGTATTTATGACGACCACTTCCTCTAAATAAAAATTCAACTCAGATTTAGAAGTATCCGTTGACATATTTATTTGAACAACAAACTCATTATATTCAGCCTAAATATTCCAATCACTTGAAGTTTCATCATTATTCATTGTCATGGTATGAAAAGTAGAACCACAATCATTGTTACGATTTTGAAACACACTCTTACTTTTCATTAAAGTCTGATATTCAACAAGTAAATCAGCGCAAATGTTTCGATTCCTATTTACTTCCAAAACTTCATCAATCCCATACATATTTTAGAACCAATTACGTAACAAGGTCAACTTAAATATAGGATCTAAAACTGTAGCAACTCCCATAAGTCCATGAATCTAAGACCAATATTTATCAAATTTGACCTTCATTAGTTTTGTCATGTCCCTAATTAATGGATTATAATCACATTTCCAATTGGATAAAGCAAACATAATCTCACAAAAAAATTGGAAATATAAATTAGCAGTGGGATATTTACTTATTGAGAATAACTTTGTGATATTATAGATAATTTCATCTTTGAACAAATGATACTCACAAATTCCAATCCATTTATGTAGAAAGAAAGGTATAAGAGGACTCACTAAACGTCAACCACTCAAAAATATCTTTATAAATTAGAGTTGTTTGAAGCATAAGATAAGTAGAGTTCCATCGAGTTTTACAATCAAGGGCTAATTTCTTGAATAAGAAATTTGTAGATGACCACAATTTTCAATGAACTTCTTCTCTCTTTTTGAATTTGCTCTCCAAAAAGCAACACTATCCCGAATTTTTTCAATACTGTCTCGAATAACATTTAACCCATCTTTGACAATCAAACTAAGGATGTGAACAAAATATCGCATCTGAAAATATTTTTCACGCAATAATAGTGTAGATGCATTATGTTTTTTGTAGACAAGATATTTAATAATTGCATCATTTGCACTACAATTATCAACCTTCAAAGTAGTGAGTTTCCTATCAATAACTCAACTTATCAAAGTGTCTCTTAAAATGTCAGAAAGAACATCTCATGTATGTGGGGCATGCACATATACAAAGTTGATAAGTTTCTTTTGCAAGTGTCATGATTCGTCAATCCAATGAGCAGTAATAGCCATATAATCTTGTCTTTGATTTTGGGGAGTCCACATATCAGTGTTAATAGCTATTCTACTTTGACTTGACTCAATTTGTTTCCTCACTTTGGCTTTCAAAGTGTGATATTCACTCAAAATGTCGACTCAAAGGGTATTTCTGGAAATCATAGTGAACAACAGTTGTATGTTATTCAAAAAATCTCTAAAACCTCTGTGATCAACTATCGAAAGAGGATAGTCATGTCTAATAATCATTCTTGCTAATTTTTTTCGTGACACTTCTTGGTCAAAAGTCATATTAACCATTTTTGTTATTCCATCTTCACCATTTTTAGCCTTTAGATATTTTTGATTTATTTGATTGATATCTTTCATCTTCAATTTTGGACAAGTCCGAAGATGAGCCCACAAATATTTTGTGACATTTTTTGAATCACCTCCTAGTTACTTCTTACAATGGTTGCATATTATCTTAACTCTCTCATTTATAATTTCTTTTTGAAAATCATTCCAAACCTTTGAAAATAACTTTCTTTTTTTCCCAACACTGGTATCATCAACACTTGTTGTTGCAATGACGATAAGAATTGAATTTGATGGAACATTTCCAATGGCAGGAGATACTTGAACATTAATGTTATTAGTTGAAACTTGAATAGTTTCAATGTTTGGTGGCATTAAACCTATTCTTTTTGTAAAAGCTAAAAATCAAACAAATAAATAATGATTAATATGGATAAGTATTTATATATAAATGATATATATAGTGTAAAGATCTTTTTATCTTGAAGTTCTTGATATTGTTGATCAAAAGTTGAAGATTCTTAAAATAAAAGTGATGGAGGATAAAGATAGATAGAGATAAAAGATGAACTGAATAAAGTAAGTTATGGATAAGTAAACATGTAAATGAGTTGTTGGTGGTGGATAAAAATAATAAATATTAAGTTAACGCAAATATTGTTACGAGTTGAGTTATGAATTAAGTATAACGTTAAATACAAGATTTTTAATAAATAAAATATAGTTTAGCGATACACAAGGCTTAATGCAAATATTTATGCACAAGGCTTAATGCAAACTGCTACCATTTGCGAAATTGCAAACTGTATTACCATGTAGCGATACACAAGGCTTAATGCAAATATTTATGCACCCTCAAACATGGTATCTCTTCCCGTGAGTTGAAAATTAATTACTAAAAATGTCGTTCAATCCACAATAATATTTGAATCACTAACCATTTGCGAAATTACAAACTATATTATTATTTAGAAATACACAAGGAGATTAATACAAATATTAATCCATTCTCAAACATGAGATTTTTACCTGATAGTTGAAAATTAATTACCAAAAATGTCATTCGATCCGCAATAATATTTGAATCACTAACCATTTGCAAAATTGTAAATTGTATTGTCATTTAACGATACACAAGGTTTAATGCAATTATTGATGCCCTCTCAAATAGGGAATTTATACCGAGAATTGAAAATTAATTACAAAAAATGTCATTCGATCCACAATAATATCTGCACCATACCATTTACAAAATTGTAAACTATATTGCGATTTAGAAATGCACAAGACTTAATACAAATATTCATGCACTCTCAAATAGGAAATTTTTACATAAGAGTTGAAAATTAATTACTAAAAATGTCACTCAATCTCCAATATTATCCGCATCACTAACCATTTGCAAAATTGCAAAGTGTATTATCATTTAGCGATAGACAAGGCTTAAATCAAATATTGATGCACTCTCAAATAAGGGATTTCTACCCGAGAGTTGAAAATATTTAAAAAAAACGTCATTCGATCCGCAATGTTATTCACAATATTGTCTCTAGAAAAAATGACTAAAAATATTACAATTCAGCGATACTTTTTTCTTAATTAATAATTTGTTGCAAACGTAAACATCATAAATAAACAATAAAGGATATCATAATTTATGTAACTTTGTTTGCAACATTAAACAACATTCCCGTTAACATGAAATTCCTAAATGGTGATATAGAGGAAGATGTTTATATGAAAATAGCATAAAAATTATACTCTAATAAATGTTAGAATTTGATTTTCAAGATTAAAAATCTTTATACGAATTAAAACAAATATCTCGCTAATGATATTTAAAATTAATGATGTAATCACTTTTTTTTGTTTTTTAAGAGAATACCTAGATCAATGTATATATAGGAAGGTTAGTAGGAGAAGTGTTTATTTTCTCGTACTTTGTGTGGATAATACATTACTTGTAATCAATGATAAAGAGCATTTATATGATGTTAAATAAATTCTCTGATAGAGAGCATTTATATGATGTTAAATAATTTCTCTCATATGAGTTAGGCATTTTATGCCATTGGCATTAAGATTCATAGAGATAAATTTTAGACATTTTAGTTTTGTCTTAAGAAGCTTATATCAATAAGATTTTAGAGAGATCTTAGATTAAAAAAATCATTCAAAAAGTCTTAGTGTGGAATATGAAAATTCAATTTGGACAGTGTCCAAATAATCATAATATAAGAATATATATACAAAATATTTTTAATTTTAATGATTGAAAACCGAACTTTATTGTATTTTCGGGAAATACCATCGCCCCTTATAGCTTCTGTTGGCTCCGGCATTTTCTAGACATATGCGGACCCTTGTTTTTTAAGAGGAGAGATCATCTACTACTAAAATGCCTTTGTTTCATGGTTCCCTCTCACATGGAGGGGCAGGATGGTAATTAAACTTCATTAATTAACTTTAGTTAATGAAGTTTAATTACTATCTTGCCCCTCCATAGAGAGGGAACCGGAAAACAGAGACATTTTAGTAGCAGAGGATCTCCAGTAGTTTTTTAAAAACTTCACGTTTTATTTTTTTTTTACTTTTCAATATTTTTTTTACTAGTGTTTAAGTTAAAGTTTAATTCTTGTTAAAAGGAATATATAGTTGAACATTTAAAGTGTAAATGTATATTTGAATATTTAATTAAAAGTGTCATTAAATTGAATATAATATTCAATAACAATTTAAAATTAATAAAAAGTATTACTTTTTTTTTCTCATGAACTTTAACTGAATTCTTTTTAACATCCTTTTTAAAAGTATATAATATTTTATTTTTCTCCATAAACTTTTAAATTTAAAATATTTTTTCATTAATTTTATTAAAACTTAAATATGATTAATCAAATATATATTTTATTTTCAGTTTTTTAATATATTTTGATAAACATATTTTTTATTTCAGTATTTTATTTCATATTTAATTTAATTTAATTATATAAACGAGTTTTTTTATTGTACAATAATATTATAAATTAAACTAATAAATAATTATGATTTATTTAGGAACATATGAAAATATAATGTTAAATAAATTATAATAATATTAAAATAAAAGACTAATATATTTAATACGATATTATTTTATTTTATTTTTTAAAATTATTAATTATGAGTATATATATATATATGTTTTTGTTTTTTCTTTATCCATACCTCTACCTAGAAACCCAATACCTTTAATCTATTTGAACAAAATTCTTTTTTTTTTTTATATATTTTTTAAATAATCATATTTCAAAAAAGTTTTAGTACTTAGTACTTGTTAATGATGAATGAGTTATTAAGATAAAATCTAATCTTTATTTCAAAATTCAATCATCACATCATAAATTTAATTAATCTATTTATATCTTACAATATTAAAATTATTCTTTTTTTTAATATAAATTAATTATTAAACAAAAATCTAGAAAAATAAAAGATAATTTGATCAAAAATAAATAAAAACTAATTTTTTCATAATTTTAATTAAACAATAAGTTTTTTTTTAAAATAAAATCAAAATAAAACCCAAAAATCACTCCCTCAAATTCTTTCTCCAATATTGTGAGGATGTGACCCATTTTTAAGTTTGAGAATCAAACTCTGATTTTTGCAAAGAATTAGAATATTGTTATTAATGGATCGTTTGATCTTTAGTTATTTAAATTTTTTTTGATTTATTTCAAAAAATCACGCTGAATTAAATTTCTAAAAATATCAGTTTTGTTATGCTTAATATCCTTTAATTTACTTTAATTTTTAAAGATAAATTAATATTATATAATTAAAAATTTGGATATTTTTAGTATTTAAATTGATAAAAAGAGTAATTAGATGGTTGAGTTTGGAGATAAAAACTAAGAAAAATTTAAAAATCACTTGATCAATCGAGCCCTAAGGCCGTGTTTGGATTAGACTTATTTAATTAAAAATATGATTATTTAGTAAATAATAATGGCTGATATTTTGAAAAGATAATATAATTAATATTTTTTTACAAAATAAAAATAATACTCCTTCAATGACACACTGAATCTAGCTCCGGGCCCGATAATATAAAAAAAACAATTAATTTATTTAGTCCTGTATTTTAATATATATTTAATAAAAAATGAGTTATTGTTGTGATAATTCACCTGAGGTGAAGTGAATAGCCACGGTTTGTTCGATGTTATGTATACAGGT
This sequence comes from Impatiens glandulifera, assembly GCF_907164915.1. Lineage (NCBI taxonomy): Eukaryota > Viridiplantae > Streptophyta > Magnoliopsida > Ericales > Balsaminaceae > Impatiens > Impatiens glandulifera. The sequence continues at coordinate 36,807,652 of NC_061866.1, forward strand.
AGTGTCTCAATTTATTAAATAATTGAGAAATGTTAATTTTTAAATTTTTTTTCTTAAATTTGTCTCTCATTAACTAACTCATAAATCTAATTATAATTGAGAATTTAAAGTAAAAAATAATATATTAAATTATTTTTTATTTAAATATAACATAATACTTTTAAATCATTATTAATTAAATATTTATATTAAATAATTATATATATATATATATATTTTGTATGAGAATAACATAATAATTTTTTGAGAAATGATTAGGTGAGAGAATTTGGTGAGGGAATGACGTGTCATAATCTTATTCGCTGAAAAAATCAAATAATTTCTCTTTTTTCTCTCTTTCCTCCGACTTTTATATTTCCAATGAAGGTGATGCCACGTCATTCCCTCACCAAATTCCCTCACTAAATTCCCTCCTTCTATCACTCCTCTAATTTTTTATATATATATTTAATGATATATATATATATATATATATATATATATATATATATATATATATATATTTACATTTACATATTTACATTGATAATATTACTTAGATATATATAACATTAATATTAATATTAGTATGGTTGAGAATTTAAAGGAAAAAATTATGCATTAAATTATATATATATATATATATATATATATATATATATATCATTAAATATATATAAAAAATTATTATGTTATTCTTATAAAAAAAATATAATGATTTAAATTTTTATGTCACTAATAAATAATATTAATATGATATATATTTAATAATATATTTTTTAAAATTATTATGTTGTTTCTTATTAGTACATAATTTTCTTAATGTGTTAATATTATCGGTAAAAATATATATATAACTTTCTTATGTCATTAACAAATAATATTAATGTTATATATATTTAGTTAGTACTATTTTTTTTAAAAGTTATTATGTTATTTCTTGTAATAATATATATATATATATATATATTTAATTAATAATGATTTAAAATAAAAAAAAATTATAAAAATATTTAATATATTATTTTCTCTACTAAATTTAAAGAGTGGCATTTGTTAATTATTGAATGGATTTGAGCACTACTAAGATAACATTGAACTAACAGGTAGCCACACACTTATGAGACTATCAATTATGACTATATGTCAATGTGAGTTTTTAATATAATCGAAATAAAATCAAATATTATTTTACCTTCATTTTATTTATTATATAATTTAAATAATTAATTAAAATATTAAAATACTTTTTATTTTAAATTATTATTTTTTATGTTATTTATATATTAATATTTTATCATTTTTTTACCAAAAATAATTATCAAATTATTATTTATCATTATTTTTTCTTCTATATATTTTTCAAATAACCTTAATCGAATAAACTCAATATGTACCTTCATTATAAGATTGTGAGGACGTGGACCCCATGTTTAAGGATGAAAATCAACTCTGATTTTTTTTTTCAAAGATTTAGAATATTGTTATTAAGGGCTCTTTAGATTTTTATTTATTTAGGTTTTTTTATATTTTTTTCTAAAAAATTATATTTGATTAAATTTTAAAAATCAGTTTTGTTATGGTTAAAAGTAAAATATATCCTTTAATTTTTAAAGATAAATTAATTTTATATAATTAGAAAATTAAATATTTTTAGTATTTAAATAGATAAAAAAAAATTAATAGATGGTTGAATTTTGAGATAAAAACTAAGAAAAACCTAAAATCATTTATCAAACACTAACCTTAAGGCTGTGTTTGGATTAAATTATTTAATAACATCATTATTTATAAACTAATGATTGCTGATAATTTTGAGAGGATAATAATTTTTTTATTAAAAATATTTAAAAGATATTAATATAATGATAAAATAAATAATAATAATTTAAAATAAAAAATATTTTAATATTTTAAGTAATAAATTAAGTAATGAGATAAAAAAATAATATAATTTTTAATTATAATTATTTAAATAATCACTATAAAAAAGTCTAACACTTTAGACTAATGAATAATATATTCTTATTAGTAAATTTTTAAACTTGTATAACCATTCAAATAATTTAAAACACTTGACTTATATATAGTCTCATTAATTATTATAATATATTATTTTAAATTAATTAAAAAAAACTTTTAACTTTTAACAATAAACCAATCAATTATGATAGTATTATAATGAATGTAAATTTAATTATGAGTAAAATTATCAAATTAATAGACAATATAATTGATCAGTCATCCCACTTATTGAAAGTCTTCATTCATGTAACAATCATATTAAGATCCAATAATAATTGATCGGTCATCCCACTTATTGAAAGTCCAATTTGTTACCCTTAGATAGTTTATTATTATTATTATTATTATTATTATTATTATTATTATTATTATTATTATTATTATTTAACTTTTATATTTTCTACCTTTGATGGTGTAATAATATTAGTTATATTAGTGAAATTATTAATATTTAAATAAAAATAGTTATACTAAAATAAAATAAAATTTTAACTTACAATATTAAAAGTAAAATAAAATATTAGATTGCATTGAATTACGCTATCTAAATAAAATAAAAGATTATCATGTATTGAATTACAAAAGTATAAATATTAATTGTTACAATCATAATAATTATTACAATACTAATCTTGGATCCATAGTAAATGTATTAAAATAAATATAAAAGTTAAATAATTAATATTTATATTAAAATAAAATATTATAATTATTCACTCTCCGTCAAACAGGAACTAGACATTCACACCTGTTTTTTTTTTTTTTTTTAAAGAATTGCTAAATATTTAATACAACTCAAGATAATCTTTTATTTGATTTTTATAAAGAAAAACAAAGATTTTTTTCTCTTCAAGAAATTATCATTATCCTTTACTTCTTGTTATTTAAATGAAAATATTTTAATAAAAATTAAACTTAAAATATAAAATAATATTGTAAGTTTGTAAAGAATACAAATAAAGGTTTTACTAAATTTCAATGTCAACAAATTAATGTCATTAAAACTAGTTGATTTTTACCAAAATTAAAATAAAATTAAGTAAAATTAAGGCTATGTTAAAATTGAGATTATATTAATAGCATATGGAAAGAGATTGAGATTATATTAATAATATAAAAAAAGAAAAAAAGTAATGATTAATAATAATTTTAAGAAAGTATATATTTTTAGTAAAAAAAATTAAAAATAATAATATATAATAAAATAAAAATAATAATTTAAAATATAAAATATTTTAATTAATAAATAAATAATATGACAAAAGAGATGTAGTAAAATAATGTTGGATTGATTTGAGTCATTTAAATAATCAAACAGAATCGAGTTTAAAAAATCATCAAAACTTTTTGTACAAAAAACACCTATATAGGTTTAAGATCCATTTATTTATTTGTCGGTAATGCAAAAAAATAAATCGGGACCTATAATTGTATTGTTTGTATAAGCTAAAACATAATACATAACCGACAAAACTCTCATATTTTTTATTAGTTTAATATTCATTTGATTCATTTGTCGTCAAACCGTACACAAACTTTCCAAAAAAAAATGAGAATCAAACATGGTATTGTATATAAGATAAAATGTAATACATAACCGACAAAAATTTGTATTCATTATTGGTAATACAATTAGATAAAAACGCGATACATAAACATTAAAACTCTCGTATTCATTATTGGTTCACAATCTATTCAATTTATCCCCAAATGAACACTACACAACTTCATACGAGAGATGTAATACATAAGCAAACAACAAAACTTTTCTTTTAGTTATTGTTTTAAAATCTATTTGATTCATTTATCTATTAACGGTACACAATCGAACAATAAAAACCTAGAAGATAATATAATACACTACCGACAATAATCAAAAGTTAGTACAAATCAAAATATTATATAAAGATTATTGCGCCATAGAATTTTTTCAAACTTAATCCATAAAAAAGAAGTAATACAAAACAATTGTTTTACAAAATAAAATAAAATTCAGTATAAGAGAACTCTTGATAAAACAAGTAAAATCAATGAAATATTGAATTAATTCTTAAATTATATTCTTACAAATGTAATAAATTAAAAATAAATAAATAAAACAAAGATAAACATGAATTTACTCTACTAAGAATATTTTTTTCACTTTATTTTCATTTATTAGCGGTAAGAAATTGTAAAAAAAAAAAAATACATATGACATAATCTCTAATTTAAATGTAAGAACCAGACTAGAGAGAGAAAGAGAGAAAAAAGAAGAAGATAGAGAGAGAGTGAGAGTGATTAGAGGGTTTTTGCTTTTGTTTTGCTTTACTGGTAAAAAGAAAAAAGCTTTTGAATTTTGATTCATATCTTTCTTTCAAATTGATTTTATCTTCTGTCAACGGGTATATGTATATATATATAATGTGGGTATAGTTTGATCTTCTCATTTTTTGTTGTTTAGATAGTCTATATGGAAGATCGCCGACCTGTATCTGTTGCTGATGAAACCATCAATGTGGTTTTACAGTGCATTCAACCAACCCTCGACTCGGAAGAGAAGAGGAAGGAGATAATCGAGTACATTCAGAAACTCGTTAAAACAACCTTTGGACACGAGGTATGTCAGTTCTGCTTTTTGTAATTCTCCTTTTAGCTTTCCAATTGCATAGATAGAAGAATGAAGAAGGTTTAGGGTGCAGAGAGATCATAAACCTTGAATTCCATGATCATTTTTCTATTTTCTCTCTCTATATATACAAAATACAGAATACAAATCATGGGTTTCTTCTTTTGGTGTTGGTTGTTTATGCATAAATTAACTTCACATCATGTTATATACAGATCCCATGTGATTGATTACTATGTCAAAGAATAAATCAATTCATCCTTCATACCATACTTTGAGTGTTGAATTATTTTCTAACTTCATTAGCAATCAGTAAATTCCCACTTTAATTTCTTTACCTTATTTCTTTCATCTGAAAATAAATATGTATTTCATAATAAAAATGAATTCATCTTGTTTGAAGGTGTTTCCATATGGCTCTGGTCCTTTAAAGACCTATCTCCCAGATGGGGATATTGACTTAACCGTGGTTTACAACCCTGATGGTAAACACATGTTGCCGGTTGATTTGCATGCTTTTCTTCTGAGGGAACAATTGAATGAGAAAGCTCAGTTCAAAGTGAAGTCAATACACTTCATTGATGGTGCTGAGGTCTGAATTTAAAGTTTGATTGATTCTCCTCATATGTTTAGAATTATTTAATTTCTGTAACAATGTCAAAGAAAGGATCATCCTAACTATTTCTCTATTTCTTTATTTGTGATGGTTTGTGTGTTGGTGATGACAGGTAAAGGTTATAAAATTTTTTGTTCAGAACACAGCGGTTGACATTTCGTTCAACCAATTAGGCGGTCTTTCTAGTTTATGTTTTCTCGAGAAGGTAATGTGTTATTTTTATCTTAATTCAACATACGAAAAGAAAAATCTAAGAAGGCGAAGTTCTTTCACATTTATAGATGGATCAAGTTATTGGGAAGGACCACCTCTTGAAACGTAGCTTTATTCTAATAAAGACCTGGTGTTTTCATGAAAGCCGCCTTCTTGGTGCACACAATGGACTGATTTCTACATATGGTTTGGAAACAATGGTATTGTACATCTTCCAAGTGTTCAATCAGGACTTAAACCAGCCTCTTGAGGTAATTCATCTTTTTTGAACTAGATATATATTAGAAATTCATGCATTTTATTACAATTCCTTAAACCATTTAGGTTCTTTATCGGTTCTTGGATTACTTCAGCAAGTTTGACTGGACAAATCTAGGAGTTAGTTTGAAAGGTCCAATATTAAAATCAGCACTGCCAAAAATAGTTTGTAAGTTTGATTTTTTTTTAAATAATAGTTATTGGGATATTTAATTTTGGAAAACTAAAATGCATCTTTTTTGCACATGAATTTTACAGTTGAGAACCCGGAGAATTTGGAAAATGATTTCTTGTTTTCCGAAGATTTTCTTAGTGATTATACGGATTTCTTCACTGTTGCATCAAGACTTGATGCCAATTTGAAAACTTTCCCTGTAAAGTTCCTTAACATCGTTGATCCGATGAAGGAAAACAACAACCTTGGACGCAGTGTCAATAAAGGTTGGGACACTCTTCAAACTATCTATTTTATTCATTATCTGTTTCCTAATTATTGAATAACTGTTATATGGTTAACATATATTATGTTTATGTTTTTATAGGTAACTTTCAACGTATATGCAGTGCATTTAGGTTGGGCGCTAAGACTCTCCGCCTAGCACTTGAATCTCCAAGCGACGAAATTGCACACAGTATGAAGAAGTTCTTCTCGACCACAATAAGGATGCATGGACACAGATTATCCACTTCCGAAAATGTGAAGTCTGAGAAAAGTGCAACATCTGAAGGAGGATCTGATGAGAATTTGGTGTTCATAGATAGTGATGACGAGAGCTCTACAGATGGTTCGGAGAGTCTGGACCTTGATTGTATAGCGACTGACTTAGAATGTCGGTATCCACTATCTGAGCTCACTGGAGAATTCGATGACCATATAAGGAACCTATTCTGGAGTAAGGTTGGTGTGAAAAATAGAATATACTCTCCTCCTCTTGTATTGTCCAATGCTCCTTTGTGTGTTCCTCCCCAAGCACCATCATTGGCTATGGGAAAGGATACATTGAAATTGTCATCTGGTTCAGAAAAAAGACCAATGCACCCGGGCGGTACTCAACTTTTCCACCCTCGACCGGTACAACCCAGCACAGTTTCCCTTTTTCTTTTTTAATACTTCTGAAATAATAAATTTGATTATCACATTCCAAATCTGCAGAACTGGTCTTTAAACGGTAGAGAGAGACCTACTTATTGGAAGCATAGAAGGCAGAATAACAATACCCAGATCAGTAGTCATGGCAACAACTCTTTGGTGCCTTTGGAGAGGAGACATGCAGGAGGAACTACACCTGGATTTGCTCACAACCGTGGTCCAAATCCAAATCGGTCTCATTCGGAAGGATCAAGTTCCAATGCAAACACTACCCAGTTCAGTAGCCATGGCAACAACTCGGATTTGGTGCCTTTGGAAAGGAGACATGCAGGCGGAACTACACCTAGATTTGCTCACAACCGTGGTCCAAATCCAAATCGGTCTCATTCGAAAGGATCAAGTTCCAATGCAAACACTAACCAGTTCAGTAGTCATGGCAACAACTCGGTTTTGGTGCCTTTGGAGAAGAGACATGCACGAGGAACTACACCTGGATTTGCTCACAACCGTGGTCCAAATCCAAATCGGTATCAATCGAAAGGATCAAGTTCCAATGCAAACACTACCCAGTTCAGTAGTCATGGCAACAGCTCGGTTTTGATGCCTTTGGAGAGGAGACATGCAGGAGGAACTACACCTGGATTTGCTCACAACCGTGGTCCAAATCCATATCGGTCTCATTCGGAAGGATCAAGTTCCAATGCAAACACTACCCAGTTAAGTAGCCATGGCAACAACTCGGTTTTGGTGCCTTTGGAGAGGAGACGTGCAGGAGGAACTACACCTGGATTTGCTCACAACCGTGGTCCAAATCCAAATCGGTCTCATTTGGAAGGATCAAGTTCCAATGCAAACACTACCCAGTTAAGTAGCCATGGCAACAACTCGGGTTTGGTGCCTTTGGAGAGGAGACGTGCAGGAGGAACTACACCTGGATTTGCTCACAACCGTGGTCCAAATCCAAATCGGTCTCATTTGGAAGGATCAAGTTCCAATGCAAACACTACCCAGTTCAGTAGTCATCGCAACAACTCGGTTTTGGTGCCTTTGGAGAGGAGACGTGTAGGAGGAACTACACCTGGATTTGCTCACAACCGTGGTCCAAATCCAAATCGGTCTCATTCGGAAGGATCAAGTTCCAATGCAAACACTACCCAGTTCAGTAGCCATGGCAACAACTCGGTTTTGGTGCCTTTTGAGAGGAGACATGTAGGAGGAACTAGACCTGGATTTGCTCACAACCGTGGTCCAAATCCAAATTGGTCTCATTCGGAAGGATCAAGTTCCAATACAAACACTGGAAACATTCGGAAGGATCGACGTACTAGGCCTCCCATTGAAAACACTACATTTAGAAATCCACACTTGACTACTACATGTGGACCTCCTCCTCTCATGGAGATAGAAATGAGATATTCAAGAGTGCCACAAAGGTACTTCATAACTGGTTATGATCTTTTTGAATGGTTATGTTATACTTCTCAATTTTTGCGATTTAATTGGCAGGAAAAAGGAAGGATCGAACTTGTGTAAGAAGGAATAATTTGAGAAACTCAAGGAACTAAAGGAAGTCCTGAGACATTGATGGTGAATAGAAGTCTTGTAGGAGATATTTGAGCTGCAACTCAAGGAACTCAACTCCTCGTAGTGTGAAACTTGAAGATTTTTGAGAGGAAAAATGAAAACAAAAGAAGAACTTGGATTCGAAGTTTCCCTTTAATCTTTATAATTTGTTAGTGCAAATGGATTTCATCTTTATTAAGTGACTAAAAAGGTCATTTCAAATTATAGAATCAAGTTTTCTTAGCAAAAATATAAGGCATTGTGTTAAGATGTTTGTATGTCTGTTTAATGATGTGAATCTAGTTTATCAGTATGGAAAACAGTAAAACTTGATTTGATTCTTAAAATTTGTAGTTTTTAAAGAAAATAATGAGTTGGATTTAGGAAACTTATAAAATAATAGTTTTTAGTACAATAAAATCATTTTTTAATAAGGTTAAAATTCAATACGAAAAATTTGTTAAGATTATTAATAGTGATAATAGATTTGAATTTATTAATTCAAAATGTTTTGAACTTTTTTCTAATCTTGGCATTCAACATCAAACCTCATGTCCTTATAATTCACACCAAAATGCAATTGTGGAGTATAAACATAGACACCTTACTCAAATAGAAAGATCCCTAATGCTTCAATCAAAATTACCTATTAAATTTTGACCATTTTCTCTTTTAGTGACTACTCATCTAATTAATAATTTACCTAGTAGTGTACTCAATTGGCAAACACCATATATGTGAATATTTGGTTGTCTTTGTTACATAACAAATATTTAACCTCATAAAAGTAAATTTGAACTTAGATGTAAAAAATGTATTTTTTTTTGGGATATCCTCTTGATAAAAAGGGTTATATAGTATATGAAATGAATTCACAAAATTTGTAACTTCTAGAGATGTTATTTTTTTTAAATATCTTTCCATTTGCTAAATCTGGAGTTTTAAAATCACAAGATAACTTGGATTCTCCAAGGCATTTCTTTAATAATAATGAGAAATCATCTTGTTTTAATTCTGATGAGTTTGATATTTTTGATGAGTTTGATACTTCTAATGAAATTCAACTTGATGCCTCTATGGAAACTTAATTTAATGTTCCTAATATTAATCTGCCTAATCAAGAACAAGCTCAACAAACTAGTTTAGTTCCTAGAAAATGAACAAGATCTCGAAATAATCCTCACTGGTTTGACTATATGATTAATCATACCATGGCTACACAAAATACAAATCATATTTTCCACCTACATTTTCTTTTATTTTTAATTGCACAAATACTATTTATAAATGTTTTTTATCTAACATTTAAAATGTTTATGAACCACAAACATACAAAGAAGCATCTCTTAATTCTGATTGGATCAAAGTTATGAAAGATGAAATTCGAGCCTCGAAAGCCAATAACACTTGAGAAGTTACCACTCTTCCACACGATAAAAAGACTATTGGCAGTAATTGAATTTATAAAACCAAATTAAATTCGGATGGTACAATCGACAAATTTAAAGCTCTGTTAGTTGTCAAAGGATAGAATCAAATAAATGACATTGATTTTCATCAAAACTTTGCTCCGGTGGCAAAACTTGTGACTTTACGAATTTTAATAGCATTAAGTGCTGCTAAAAATTAGTATCTTCATCAAATTAATGTGCATAATGCTTTTATCCATGACCATTTGGAGGAAGACATTTATATGCAATAACCAGATGGTTATATTGAAGGTAATCCAAATTAAGTTTGCGAATTAAAAAGAAGTATTTATGGCCTCAAGCAGGCCTTTCGACAATGAAATACAAAATTTTCAAATAATCTTAATAATTTGGTTTTATTCAATCATCTCATGATCACTATTTTTTCATCAAACTAATGAACTCTACTATTACCGTGGTATTGATTTATGTTGATGATATTTTTGTGGCTGATAATAGTCTTGATAAAATCTCTAAAACTAAAGAATTCAATGACTCTAAATTTCCTATTAAAGACTTAAAGGAACCAAAGTACTTCCTTGGTCTTGAAATTGGAAAAACCTCCAAATGTTTGTTTGTCAATCAAAGAAAATACATTCTTGTCATTATTGCTGATTTTGGACTCATTGAAACTAAGCCAACTAAATCCCCGATGCTTAAAGACATCAAACTTGAACCAGATTCACAAAGTATTTTTGTTGAACCAAAATCATTACGTAGACTCATTGGCCGGTTAATTTACCTAAATTTTACACGGTCGGACATTGCATTTTGTGTTCAACAACTAAGTCAATACATGCACAAACCAACTAAAGTTTATTGGGATGCTAGTTTACAAATTGTTAGATACCTCAAAGGAACATCTTCCCTTGGAAGTTTTTTTTCCCTTTTTTTAATCATATTGTTCTTGAAGCTTTTTCTGATGCTAACTGGGCAAAGTGCTTGGATAGTTGATGATCGCTTACAAGATATTACATCAAATTAGGGACTGCACCTATTTGAGCTGCAACTCAAGGAACTCAACTCCTCGTAATGTGAAACTTGAAGATTTTTGAGAGGAAAAATGAAAACAAAAGAAGAACTTGTATTCGAAGTTTCCCTTTAATCTTTATAATTGTTCGTGCAAATGGATTTCATCTTTATGAAGTGACTAAAAATGTCATTTCAAATTATAGAATCAACTTTCTTAGCAAAAATATAAGGCATTGTGTTAAGATATTTGTATGTCTGTTTAATGATGTGAATCTAGTTTATCAGTATGGAAAACAGTAAAAATTGATTTGATTCTTAAAATTTGTAGATTTTAAATAAAATAATGAGTTGGATTCAATAAACTTATAAAATAATGGTTTTTAGTTCAATAAAATCATTTTTTAATAAGGTTAAAATTCAATACGAAAAATCTGTTAAGATTATTAATAGTGATAATAGATTTGAATTTATTAATTTAAAATGTTTTAAACTTTTTTCTAATCTTGGCATTCAACATCAAACCTCATGTGTTTACAATCCACAACAAAATGTAACTCAAGGAACTCAACTCCTCGTAGTGTGAAATTTGAAGATTTTTGAGAGGAAAAATGAAAACAAAAGAAGAACCTGGATTCGAAGTTTCCCTTTAATCTTTATAATTTGTTCGTGCAAATGGATTTCATCTTTATGAAGTGACTAAAAAGGTCGTTTCAAATAATAGAATCAACTTTCTTAGCAAAAATATAAGGCATTGTGTTAAGATGTTTGTATGTCTGTTTAATGATGTGAATCTAGTTTATCAGTATGGAAATCAGTAAAAATTGATTTGATTCTTAAAATTTGTAGATTTTAAAGAAAATAATGAGTTGGATTCAATAAACATATAAAATAATGATTTTTAATACAATAAAATCATTTTTTAATAAGGTTAAAATTCAATACGAAAAATCTGTTAAGATTATTAATAGTGATAATAGATTTGAATTTATTAATTTAAAATGTTTTGAACTTTTTTCTAATCTTGGCATTCAACATCAAACCTCATGTGTTTACAATCCACAACAAAATGTAACTGTGGAGCATAAACATAGACACTTTACTCAAATGAGAAGATCCCTAATGCTTCAATCAAAATTGCCTATTAAATTTTGGCCATTTTCACTTTTAGTGACTACTCATCTAATTAATAATTTACCTAGTGGTGTACTCAATTGGCAAACACCATTTTCCTTACTTACCAACAAAGAGGTTGACTATAGCTATATGTGAATATTTGGTTGTCTTTGTTACATAACAAATATTCAACCTCATAAAAGTAATTTTGAACCTAGATGTAAAAAATGTATTTTTTTGGGATATCCTCTTGATAAAAAGGGTTATATAGTATATGAAATGAATTCACAAAATTTGTAACTTCTAGAGATGTTACTTTTTTTTTGTAAATATCTTTCCATTTACTCAATCTAAAGTTTTAAAATCACAAGATAACTTGGATTCTCCAGGGCATATCTTTAATAATAATGAGAATTCATCTTGTTTTAATTCTAATGAGTTTGATATTTTTGATGAGTTTGATACTTCTAATGAAATTCAACTTGATGCCTCTATGGAAACTTAATTTAATGTTCCTAATATTAATCTGCCTAATCAAGAACAAATTCAACCAACTAGTTTAGTTCCTAGAAAATGAACAAGATCTCGAAATAATCCTCACTGGTTTGACTATATGATTAATCATACCATGGCTACACAAAATACAAATCATATTTTTCCACCTACATTTTCTTTTATTTTTAATTGCACAAATACTATTTATAAATGTTTTCTATCTAACATTTAAAATGTTTATGAACCACAAACATACAAAGAAGCATCTCTTAATTCTGATTGGATCAAAGTTATGAAAGATGAAATTCGAGCCTCGAAAACCAATAACACTTGAGAAGTTACCACTCTTCCACACGATAAAAAGACTATTGGCAGTAATTGAATTTATAAAACCAAATTAAATTCGGATGGTACAATCGACAAATTTAAAGTTCTGTTAGTTGTCAAAGGATAGAATCAAATAAATGACATTGATTTTCATCAAAACTTTGCTCCGGTGGTAAAACTTGTGACTTTACGAATTTTAATTGCATTAAGTGCTGCTAAAAATTAGTATCTTCATCAAATTAATGTGCATAATGCTTTTATCCATGGCCATTTGGAGGAAGACATTTATATGCAATAACCAGATGGTTATATTGAAGGTAATCCAAATTAAGTTTGCGAATTAAAAAGAAGTATTTATGGCCTCAAGCAGGCCTTTCAACAATGAAATACAAAATTTTCAAATAATCTTAATAATTTGGTTTTATTCAATCATCTCATGATCACTATTTTTTCATCAAACTAATGAACTCTACTATTACCGTGGTATTGATTTATGTTGATGATATTTTTGTGGCTGATAATAGTCTTGATAAAATCTCTAAAACTAAAGAATTCAATGACTCTAAATTTCCTATTAAAGACTTAAAGGAACCAAAGTACTTCCTTGGTCTTGAAATTGGAAAAACCTCCAAATGTTTGTTTGTCAATCAAAGAAAATACATTCTTGTCATTATTGCTGATTTTGGACTCATTGAAACTAAGCCAACTAAATCCCCGATGCTTAAAGACATCAAACTTGAACCAGATTCACAAAGTATTTTTGTTGAACCAAAATCATTCTGTAGACTCATTGGCCGGTTAATTTACCTAAATTTTACACGGTCGGACGTTGCATTTTGTGTTCAACAACTAAGTCAATACATGCACAAACCAACTAAAGTTTATTGGGATGCTAGTTTACAAATTGTTAGATACCTCAAAGGAACATCTTCCCTTGGAAGTTTTTTTCCCTTTTTTTAATCATATTGTTCTTGAAGCTTTTTCTGATGCTAACTGGGCAAAGTGCTTGGATATTTGATGATCGCTTACAAGATATTACATCAAATTAGGGACTGCACCTATTTGAGCTGCAACTCAAGGAACTCAACTCCTCGTAATGTGAAACTTGAAGATTTTTGAGAGGAAAAATGAAAACAAAAGAAGAACTTGTATTCGAAGTTTCCCTTTAATCTTTATAATTGTTCGTGCAAATGGATTTCATCTTTATGAAGTGACTAAAAATGTCATTTCAAATTATAGAATCAACTTTCTTAGCAAAAATATAAGGCATTGTGTTAAGATATTTGTATGTCTGTTTAATGATGTGAATCTAGTTTATCAGTATGGACAACAGTAAAAATTGATTTGATTCTTAAAATTTGTAGATTTTAAATAAAATAATGAGTTGGATTCAATAAACTTATAAAATAATGGTTTTTAGTTCAATAAAATCATTTTTTAATAAGGTTAAAATTCAATACGAAAAATCTGTTAAGATTATTAATAGTGATAATAGATTTGAATTTATTAATTTAAAATGTTTTAAACTTTTTTCTAATCTTGGCATTCAACATCAAACCTCATGTGTTTACAATCCACAACAAAATGTAACTAAAGGAACTCAACTCCTCGTAGTGTGAAATTTGAAGATTTTTGAGAGGAAAAATGAAAACAAAAGAAGAACCTGGATTCGAAGTTTCCCTTTAATCTTTATAATTTGTTCGTGCAAATGGATTTCATCTTTATGAAGTGACTAAAAAGGTCGTTTCAAATAATAGAATCAACTTTCTTAGCAAAAATATAAGGCATTGTGTTAAGATGTTTGTATGTCTGTTTAATGATGTGAATCTAGTTTATCAGTATGGAAATCAGTAAAAATTGATTTGATTCTTAAAATTTGTAGATTTTAAAGAAAATAATGATTTGGATTCAATAAACTTATAAAATAATGGTTTTTAATACAATAAAATCATTTTTTAATAAGGTTAAAATTCAATACGAAAAATCTGTTAAGATTATTAATAGTGATAATAGATTTGAATTTATTAATTTAAAATGTTTTGAACTTTTTTCTAATCTTGGCATTCAACATCAAACCTCATGTGTTTACAATCCACAACAAAATGTAACTGTGGAGCATAAACATAGACACTTTACTCAAATGAGAAGATCCCTAATGCTTCAATCAAAATTGCCTATTAAATTTTGGCCATTTTCACTTTTAGTGACTACTCATCTAATTAATAATTTACCTAGTGGTGTACTCAATTGGCAAACACCATTTTCCTTACTTACCAACAAAGAGGTTGACTATAGCTATATGTGAATATTTGGTTGTCTTTGTTACATAACAAATATTCAACCTCATAAAAGTAAATTTGAACCTAGATGTAAAAAATGTATTTTTTTGGGATATCCTCTTGATAAAAAGGGTTATATAGTATATGAAATGAATTCACAAAATTTGTAACTTCTAGAGATGTTACTTTTTTTTTTAAATATCTATCCATTTACTCAATCTAAAGTTTTAAAATCACAAGATAACTTGGATTCTCCAGGGCATATCTTTAATAATAATGAGAATTCATCTTGTTTTAATTCTAATGAGTTTGATATTTTTGATGAGTTTGATACTTCTAATGAAATTCAACTTGATGCCTTTATGGAAACTTAATTTAATGTTCCTAATATTAATCTGCCTAATCAAGAACAAATTCAACCAACTAGTTTAGTTCCTAGAAAATGAACAAGATCTCGAAATAATCCTCACTGGTTTGACTATATGATTAATCATACCATGGCTACACAAAATACAAATCATATTTTTCCACCTACATTTTCTTTTATTTTTAATTGCACAAATACTATTTATAAATGTTTTCTATCTAACATTTAATATGTTTATGAACCACAAACATACAAAGAAGCATCTCTTAATTCTGATTGGATCAATGTTATGAATGATGAAATTCGAGCCTTGAAAGCCAATAAGACTTGAGAAATTACCACTCTTCCACACGATAAAAAGACTATTGGCAGTAATTGAATTTATAAAACCAAATTAAATTCGGTTGGTACAATCGACAAATTTAAAGCTCTGTTATTTGTCAAAGGATATAATCAAATAAATGACATTGATTTTCATCAAAACTTTGCTCCGGTGGAAAAACTTGTGACTTTAGGAATTTTAATTGCATTAAGTGCTGCTAAAAATTAGTTTCTTCATCAAATTAATGTGCATAATGTTTTTATCCATGGCCATTTGGAGGAAGACATTTATATGCAATAACCAGATGGTTATATTGAAGGTTATCCAAATTAGGTTTGCGAATTAAAAAGAAGTATTTATGGCCTCAAGCAGGCCTTTCGACAATGAAATACAAAATTTTCAAATAATCTTACTAATTTGGTTTTATTCAATCATCTCATGATCACTATTTGTTCATGAAACTAATAAACTCTACTATTACTGTGGTATTGATTTATGTTGATGATATTTTTGTGGCTGATAATAGTCTTGATAAAATCTCTAAAACTAAAGAATTCAATGACTCTAAATTTCCTATTAAAGACTTAAAGGAACCAAAGTACTTCCCTGGTCTTGAAATTGGAAAAACCTCCAAACGTTTGTTTGTCAATCAAAGAAAATACATTCTTGTCATTATTGTTGATTTTGGACTCATTGAAGCTAAGCCGACTAAATCCCCGATGCTTAAAGACATCAAACTTGAACCAGATTCACAAAGTATTTTTGTTGAACCAAAATCATTCCGTAGACTCATTGGCCGGTTAATTTACCTAAATTTTACACGGTCGGACATTGCATTTTGTGTTCAACAACTAAGTCAATACATGCACAAACCAACTAAAGTTCATTGGGATGCTAGTTTACAAATTGTTAGATACCTCAAAGGAACATCTTCCCTTGAAAGTTTTTTTCCCTTTTTCTAATCCTATTGTTCTTGAAGCTTTTTCTGATTCTGACTGGGCAAAGTGCTTGGATAGTCGATGATTGCTTACAGGATATTACATCAAATTAGGGACTGCACCTATATCTTGGAAAATGAAGAAGAAAACCACAGTATCTCGATTTTCTGTTGAAGTGGAGTATCGCAGTCTTGCATCAACTGTTTGTGAATTGCAATGGATATCGTACTTACTCTTGGATATGGGCGTCAAACTACAAATTCTCATTCCTCTTTGGTGCGACAACCAGACTGCAATTCATATCACTTAAAACTCTATCTTCTATGAGTGTACAAAACACATTGACATCGATTGTCACGTAGTTCGTGACAAATAAAAAGTCGATTTTATTGATCTTCGACATATCTCAACCAAAAATCAAGTTGCGGACATTTTTACTAAGGCTTTGGACAAATCTCAACCAAAAATCCCAAATATCGATATTTATTTAATATTTGAACATTTAAAATGTCAAATTTAAACACATATCTAAAATTTGGAAAAATAATTGGATAAATAAAATGTAAAAATCCAAATTTATAAATATCCAAAAAAAACTGTGAAGTAAAGATCGTTTTTTAATAGACACGGAGGACATAACGCGTAAATTCTTTCCCGAGTGTCATAAAACATCAAACTCAAAAGAATATTTGAAATTACGTTATATACAATATAATATATATATATATATATATTTTCTATAATTATTAAAATCAAGTGGGGACCCTATAAATTAAAGACTAGCTATTTAAAATTAAATTTAAATTATTAATTAAATTTATCATTCTGCCATGTCTCTTTTATGAAATTCGAGAGAGAAAATTGTAAGTTTGGATATATTTCAGTTATTAAAAATAAAGGTTCACCTTAAAAATCAATTTAAAATCCTTAAAAGATTAATTAAAATTAAACAATACATCTCTATATATGAAAACGAAGACAAAGTCTAACAACCGACTTCCTCTTCATTTTTCTTGACAATGTTAAATGTTTTCATCATTTGTGTCATGCCCACATGCCATGTTTGATTTTCTAAAATATCTCTATGCTTGCATGTTTAAAATGAATCCACTATCCATAATTTGTATGATTTCATGATCATCTTGTATATTTCATTTTGTATATTTATTTTTATTCATCACAAGTGTCACATAAATGGAATCTTTTTATCTATATATTACAGAACTAGTCGTGTTCATAGTGTCCATAGTAAATGACTGACTATTTATGTGAAAATCTATCACTCTTTAAACTAGGCATAGGTAGATTTAGCATGTATAAACTTGTAAACAAATAAAATGTGTAAAAATAAATTCTAAAAATGGCCAAGACATAGTAGTAGAGACCATCAATACGATTGACATTTAAGACATAACACTGTTGCCCTTTCTCACATATAACTAAGCACCGAACTCATTCAAAAGAATCTATGATTCTATAATGTTCTTACACTATCTTTGCTTTTCCTACTTTTGCGAGAAAAATTAGGTGTCGACTCTTTATTTGAAATGTTATTTTTAATCAATAAACTTAACAAGACACTTTAATTAAATTTATCATATATTCTTAATCTCGGTTGAGAATCAACATGAAGGTTAGTTGTGAGATTTAATTATCGAGTTCAATTATTCTTGGCAGCTGAAAATGTGTTTGCAGCCCTCATGAATATTTTAAATTAGATTGTTTAGACTGTTTTCATGTTGTATTAGGTATAATTTGTTTTCAACTTAATTTGTCCAAGTCAATAAGTCATAAGAAACTTATTTATTTAATTTGGTTGGAGAAGTTCTAGTTGGCTTATGTTCATATGTGATTGTTAAGTTTATATTTTTTTTAAATGAATATTATTTATTTTCATTACTCAATTAATTAGTTGTTTCATAACCTAATTATTAATAACTCAAAGATGGTTACAAAATAAAAATATTGTTGATGAATGTTTTTGTAATAAGTTGTTAAACTCCATTGTTAAATTAGATAATCAACAACTACCATTATTAAAATAGTTTATGAATCTGGAACTACCAAAACTAAAATCATGGTCAGATTGCTGTTTATAAGTAATTATCATGTTTAACTTAGATGACATCAAAATCTCTATTCAAAGGACTTGAATTAAAATGGAAATCAAAGAATTATGCTACACTATTAATTAGTCATAGTCACATTGTTTTTATAAACCTTATAAGATTTGGTGGAGGGATAGTATTAGCATGTGGATATTATTCTTGAAATAGGTTTATCATAATTTTAGTACGACTGAAAGGTCTTGATCAAGTAGCTCGCCTTCTTGGGGTTAGCCTTTGACGGGTCGGAACCCATAAGCTAATGGAACCACTTTTCATTGTTCTTTCGATGCTTTTGGGTGCAATTCTGAGTAGTTTTGTTGATTGTCTTTTGGATAGTAATTGGTATTTATTGTTCTTATTGCTAAATGTTTGTTTTTGGTATGTAATGGAACCTTTATAAAAGTTGAGATCATTTCAATGTCTAGTTCTTTTGAAATATAATTTTCATTACGTACAATTTTTCTCTTCAAAGTCTCAATTGACAAGTTCTCAATTATCACCCAAATTTTGAAGTAAAAATTTTTAGATGTTTATTTGAATTCGCTATTTTTTAGGTGTATATTAATTTTACGCTAATAATTAGCATCATTTACAACATTTTGTGTCCAGAAAGTTGCTAAGTTGAATTACAATTTAATATTCATATTTTTTCATTAAATTAAATAAATTAATTAAAAAAAGTCCTTTTAAATACAACGAGGAGAAAGAAAAAAAAAAGAATGAATACCATTTATATCTCTGGACAAAATTTAAAGTATATTTATATAATTAGTATTTAAACATTACATATTAATTAATGGATGGATGTTGGACAAAATTTGGTCCAAAATCCTCCTCATTCTTTATTTGAAGGATGACTTTTCGTACTTCCATATATATGTTGTCAAGGTCTAGACATAGACATGCTTAATTTATTAATTATCAGATTTATTTTTCCAATTAATTTTTTGACCAAATCAAATCCCAGTTTGGTATGGGAACAATTTTGAGGTAACACACTCTTAGTTTTGGTCCTTTCCGGGTAGAAATGCTATATTTTATAAAATTATTTATTTTCTCTTGTTTTTTTTTATATTTTTCAAAAGGTAAAATTATAACCAAACACGATTATATTAGAATTATTTCCAGGTATACATATTATTTAATAATTATATATTAGTTGTTATCATAATAAATATTAAAGCCCAAATAAAGTGATTTATTAAAGTATAAATGTTATGTGCTTATTTAGACATCTATAATAAATATGGGGACATATTTGTGTAGAAGCAGAAATATCATTTATTATTTTGTTGATGGCCGAATAATAAATAGGTATATTAGAGCTAGGTCTCCAACCCATATAGAAAAACTTACCTAATTTGTTTCTCTCATCAGACAATAAAGTTTTTGTTAATCTCTCAAGAACACTCAAGAGGGCTATCAATATAGGGTTGGAAGACTTAAACCCCACCCACATCAGACATTCCGATCCAGGTCCAGATCCAGAACAAGAAGATCCACATTCCGATCCAGGTCTAGATCCAAAACAATAAAATCCAAGATCAAGAGAAGATCCAAGATTAAGAAGAAGAGAATAACGAAGAACGGCTTAATGAACTGTTCTTCATTCCAAATTCAGGTACGTTTCCGCAACTTATGTTTATCTCAATTTATCAACATAGAGTATTAAGATTATAGAACTAAAGAATAAACATTTAGATTAAAGAGACTATAAGATTATACTATTTAATCTTTTTATACTTTTAGTGTTATTACAATAGATAAACTAATTGTGTAGACCAATAACGATGTTGTCTACAAATAAATAATCAACATGTTCTTGGAATAGGTCGATCATAATTCTATTATCGACTTAAAGGTCTTGACGTTAGTCGACCTCTTAATTTTTCAAGATCATGTGTTTAATAACATAAGAAAAATAATATGTAATCTAATTACAATATTTTAGGGTAGCGGCGGGACGGTAGATATCTCTTGATTACATTCATCCATGTCACAATTTCTGAAGTGAATGTTACAATTTCTGAAACGATTTATATATAATAAACTTTGTGTAAGTAAAATTTCTAGCATCCCATCCTTAAAGGTAGCTTCATCCGTGCACAAGACTCCACTAGTATTGAGCAAAAAAACAATCTTTTTGTTTTGTTACAATACAAAAGACATATCACGAATATAACTTATAAATACAACAATCAAATACAAAAAAAAACCTAAATTAGATACAAACTAAAAAGAAAATAATACAACATTAAAAACTACTCATTGTTTGGCTCATCTAAGTGAAAACAAACAAAGTAGATATTTGGTTAATTGACTATTTATTTTATAGGTTTTGATGATTTGATTCAAACTTTCTGAGAACTGCATTTAATATTTTTTTTGGTGGCCCTATGTTAGGAACGCTAAGGCTAGGGTAGGCCTGGTCAAGGGCGAAAGTGCTTAAAACCATTAATTAGTGATGATAGATATTGACATGTCATCATTTTGGAAGAAAGTTTATTGGAAGAAAGTTGACATGTCCTCATTTTTATTGAGAACTTTTAGTTATTTCTTACTTTATATTGTTTATGCAATTGTTGTTATTTTAATATATATACTGTCTAGCCTTTCTCCAATAAAAACTAATATTTTATTTAAATTCATCAAAATTATATTAAAAATCATCATATTATACGTGGTATTATTTGGTTTTGAAAAGATAAAAAATAAGAGTGATTATAAAAAAAAATTAAAATAAGAATCATATGAAAAACAAATTAATTTTAACTCACGTTTAACTGCGGTATATAATAGGGTTTAGGGTTTAGGGTTTTAACTTTGATTCGTATCGTCCGTTGTTAAACTTTTAACTAAGGTATTGCCGCAGTTATATAAATTTAAGGCATTAATATAGGTTTAATAAATCGTTGTTAATAAGAAAAATTTTAACTACGATTTTAAATACCATCATTAAATTTAGTGATAATTACATTTTTTTAATTTAATATTGAAAACATCCATTGATCAACCGTCATGTGATCCTATATTTCTAAAATGGGAGAATGAATTTACAATATTACAAATATGGTATATTCATGGTACACAATCTAAGTACAAAGAAAGGGTATATTCAATAAAAGGAAACTATATTTTTTGGTGTATAATCTTGATATTAGAAAATAAGATTAACACAAAAGGAAAGTAAATCTTTTGTTATTAAAATACAATTAGGAAATATGGTAAGATTATTTTGGAAGCTCTTTGAGAGATTTGAACAAGATATTGATATTGACATAATTGAGGCTTATTTAAATGTGTAGTCGGACATTTTAGAAAGTCAAGTCTTTGCCTTTAGAGCATTGCTTTCTTGTGAGTTGAGTGTGAGATTTCATTATGAGAGAATTATTGTAATACTCCTATAACAATCTTGATAATAAAGTTGAGAGTCTCTTGTGCTTCAAAGTGGATGTAGGCCTGTTTTGGCTGAACCACTATAAACATTGTGTTTGTGTTCTTTAGTTTCTTTCTTTCGTTTCTGCAATTATTCGATGTTGTTATTGTTCTTGAATTAAGGGATACTTCATCTCATGGTATCCCAACAAGTGGTATGAAAGCGAGGTTGTTCGAGAGGAGAGGAAGCTGTAGACCTTGGATGATCCTTCGGGAGTTCTTGACAAATTCTATGGAGGTTTCCAAAAGATGTATAAGTTATAGTTTTTGTTGGTATAAATGACTACCATGTTCGAGGTGGAAGAAGTACGAGTTACTTGATGTCCAAAGAACAAACCAAGAGGTAGATTGTGCACAAGAAGACAATGGAGAAGTCATATTTGTAAGAGGTAAACAACATCATGAGAAAGAAGGCAGAGCAGTAAGACTTCTAAGTCTATGTTAAAGACTAAAGAAAAGATAAAGTGTTTTCGGTGTTAAGAGGAAAAACACTTCAGAAAAAACAACCTAAAACTAAAGAAGCATAATAGAAAATATTATGTTTAGAAGGCAAGAGATGGACCACTACTAGTGAGCAAGGTACTTTAATTGTTATGGAAGGAGAAAATAAATACAATGTGTAGTTATTATCTCTGAGTCCACTCAATATACATCAAGGTTCTAGCATCTAATGTTTGACCTACAAAAAATTGGGTAAGAAAGGAGTTCTTGGTACAAGAACTTTAACTCATGGTAATGAAAGGTAAGCTGGATCCAACGGCAAAAAAATTCTTTATTGGATTTCAGAGAATGTCAAAGGGTATAGATTTTGACTAGAAAATGATGGCTCTGTCAATTTTCTTTATTGGCTCGGTCAATTCAAAGGTGAATGAGATCATTGAATTGTCATTTGATGTGAGAAGATGAATGAGACCTTGAATGTGATTCCTAGTCATGAAAAATGAGCTAGATGAGAGGCTCGATCAATTCAAATGGAAGGACATTCGCGGTTTCTTTATAAAAACTATTAAGCATGGTGAAAACAATTGAAGACAGTTGGAGAAGTATACAGTTCAAGTTGATTGAGTGTGTAAAGTTCAAAGCAAGATGAGTGGCAAATGTTTTGCTAGATCTTGAGCTTGAGTAAAGAGATATCGTTAGATACCTAATTATTTAGACGATGTACGTTTTTCTTGGGTCTTCTCGACTTTCGATCTCTTACTTTGAGGAAGTAGACAATGGATGTTTGTATATGGTGTCCTCGGTTTTTTGACAGATATCTGATTTTAAAAAAGTAAATGATGGAAGTACGTCTTGGGTCTTCTCGGCTTTAATCAATATTTTATTTTGAGGAAGTAGACTATGGATGTTCGTCTTGGGTGTCCTCGGTTTCGAGAGATATCTGACTTTGAAGAAAGTAAATGATGGAAGTTCATCTTGGGTCTTTCCGACTTTCGATTGGTATCTTATTTTGAGGAGTATGCGATGAAAGTCATTTTGGGTGTTCTCAGTTTTCGACATATATCTAATTTTGATAAGGAAGAAGACATAGAGAGGGAGGTGAATCAAGACGAAGGCAAGTGTTAGGAAGAAAATATATGTTTCTTCAACTACTTTCTCTTCATTCCCTAGATACCTATGATTAGGTATTTCCACAATTTGTGAAGATACATTCCATATGTATGTACCAACTTTCATGATGATGTTGTTTTGGAGGATTTATGTAATCTGTGCGATTGTAAATTCCAAAGACAAGAACAAGATAAAGAGAGGGAGACGAATCAAGACAAAGACTTGTGTTAGGAAGAAAAAGTTCATTTTCTTCAACTACTTTCTCTTCACTCCCTAGATACCTATGTTTGAGTATTTATACCGTTGATGAAGATACATTTTATATGTATGTACCATATTTGATGATGATGATGTTTTTGAAGATTTATATAATCCGTTAGATTATAAATCTTAATTTGCAAAAACATTGTGTAACTCATTATATGTGATATAATGGATAATTTAAGCGACCTAAGGGTCCCGTGGTTTTACTCTTGTCGAAAGAATTTTCTACGCTAAAGTTCTATGTAGGTTGTATATCGAGAGTAACATAATCAAGCAAAAAAAAGTTGTTATCAAGAAGGTGAGAATGTTGTTCATATGATGGCGGTTCCTGGATTTATGAGCTATGAAGACTTTGTTTGTTGACAAAGTAAACGATGGAAGACAATAAGGAGATAACTTGTAAATCAAGGTGCAGTGTTGAGAATGGATTTACAATATTACAAATATGGTATATTCATGGTACACAATCTAAGTACAAGGAAATGGTATATTCAACAAAATGAAACTACATCTTTTGATGTATAATCTTGATATTAGGAAATAAGATTAATACAAAATAAAAGTAGATCTTTTGTTATGAAAAATACAATTAGGAAATATGGTAAAAATATTTTGGAATCTCTTTGAGAGATTTGGACAAGATATTGATATTGACATAATTGGGCTTATTTAAATGTGCAGTCAGAGACTTTAGAAAGTTAAGTATTTGCCTTGAGAGCATCGCTTCCTTGTGAGTTGTGTGCGAGATTTCAATATGAGAGAATCATTATAATACTCCTATAACAATCTTGATAATAAAGTTGAGAGCCTCGTGTGCTTCAAAGTGGATATATGCTTGTTTTGACTGAACCACTATAAACATGTATTTGCGTTCTTTAGTTGTTTTTTTTCGTTTACACAATTGTTTGATGTTGTTATTGTTCTTGAATTAAGCGATACTTCTGATATCCCAACCGAGAATTACTATTATCCATCAAAAGATTGACCAATTCTTCGGTCTTATCCATTATGAGAAAAAATAACATATCAAACTTTGATATATTTTTTTTAGCTTTTTATTTATATATATTTTATACAAAAATATCTTAGACTTGTGTGCAAAAACCATGGTAGAGGGTTGGAGGATAAAGAGTAAAGATATGTGTAACATTTTAAGACATAATTTTATTTAACATAAGAAAACACGGATTTCATTACCGTCGATATTTATCCATGTCATGTGAGCAAAAACGACACTTGATTTATCATTTATTTTAGTCAACTAGCGACGGATACTCAACAGTCGCTAAATATATCTCTATTGAAAAGGAAAATTGTGATGCTCAAAATTCTTACTATTTCTTGAAGACATGCTCAAAATTCTCTTATCTATATTATAGTATGAGCTGATGATATTCGATTGAAGAGGTGAGAGCAAGACTAACCATTTCTCTATGCAAGAAAGAAATTTGAATATATTATCTGTATATGAATAAAACATGCATGTATCAATCATACAACATACTGTGTATAAAAATTCATAAGAATATTATTATTATTTGAGGGTCTCAAGTTTTCAATCAGATATAAATTATTATTTTTCAGATTAGACATAACAGAACTAATCATACATTTCTTCAAATTTTAGAACTTTCGTTTCTTCTCTTAAACCCCATATAAAGTCTTGATTCCTTGAATATCATCCTGGTGTAAGCCCTTTCTTGTTCCACTAGCAATTCCCGACCACATGATTGCATTTTGAACCTCGCTGTGCCCCAATCCCAACTGGTGACCAATCTCGTGCAAGGCCACAGTCTCCAAGTCGAATGCATCAGGGGCCTCACCATCTACCCAATTCTCATCCACATCATAGTGTGCCCGTCCATTCGTTGGAGCCCATGCGTGGGCCAACACGCCTCCAGGCCCATCAAACGTATCATCACCTGATTCCCGACCATGAACCCCTACTTTCATGTCAGCACTATTAAAGTCGACTTGGGAAAATGTGAAATGGGTGACAGCTGCCCACTTATTATACGCTCTGGCCATGATATTGGAGAATTGGGAAGTCACTCCGGGTTGAAAACCATAGGTTAGATGGGTTTTTCCAGCTGGCCACCTAGGATTTCCATTAAAAAATGTGAAATGAGCCACACTTCGTAGGGATCCGAGGTGGCGGCCGTGCTTTCTCTCCATTGTATTGGTGCCATTAATGATGTCAGGGCAACCACATCGAGGCATAGACATCGTTGACACGGTTTCATCGTCGAGAACTCCGGTGGGACGAAGATGATAATTTTTTTGGTACGTTTTCACGGCTGCCTCCAAGAGATTGTCAAAGTCGTCGTCACCAGAGTGAGATTTGTTAGAGTGGTCGTAGTGAACGTAACCAAACTTTTCAAGGTAGTTCTTGAGTTGTTTGATTCCTTTTACTTTCTCGCCCTTATGGCATCCCTTCAAATGCTTCAAAAATCCAAAGGGAGAGCGTGAGGGCGAGGGTGAAGGCGAGGGTGAGGGAGAGGTGAGCTCGAAAGCACTTGCAAGGGCCGCAATTGCAAGCCCAATAGAGAGAACCAAAATGATTGTTGGCAGCTGAAAATGTGGTTTTGCAGCCATCATGAATATTTGTAATTATATTGTTTTGGCAGTTTGAGGTGAAGTTGGTTGTGTGGGTTGTAGCTTAATGTTGATCCTATTTATAGATTTGTTTGGGGGAAGGTTGTTTCATGTTGATTTAGAATAATTCAATGTATAATTTGTTTTCCACTTAATTTTTCCAAGTCAATAAGTCATAAGAAACTTATTATAACTAATTTAGCTGGTAGGAGACTAGTTCTAATTGGTTGGTTTATGTTCAAATGTGATTGTTAAGTTTTTGTTTTAGTTGAATATTATTTATTTTCATTACTTAATTAATTAGTCGTTCAATAAACTAATTACTATTACTTAACTCAAAGATCATTTACAAAATAAATAAATAAATTGTTGATGAATGTTTTATAAATAAGTTGTTAAAACTCATTGTTAAATTAGTTTAACAAATAACAATTATTAAAATAGATTATGAATGGTAACTACTATACCTAAAATCATTGTTAAATTGATATTTATATATGTTTATAAATAATTATGTGTAACTTAGATGATAAAAGATTTTAAATTAATACTTATTTAGACTTCAAAATATCTCTATTCAAATCACTTGAATTTAAATGAAAATTAAAGAATAATTATTACGCTACCCTATTAATTATTCATTCACGTTTTTTCTTTTATAAGATGCAGTGGATGGATAGTATTATCGTGTAGATATTGTTCTTGAAATAGATGAATCGTAATTCTAGCTCAACTGAAAAGTCGAGAAGGAGGTCGCCCTCTTGTGGTTAGTAGTAGGCGGGTCGGAACCCATAAGCTATGGAACCACTTTTCAATATTGTTTTTTACTAATTTTGGGTGCAATTAATTATATGAGCAATTTTGTTTTATTCTCTTTTGGAAAGTAATTGATCTTTATAGTTTTTCTTGTTAGATGTTTATTTTTTTTGTATGTAATGGAGTAACCCTCTATAAAATTTGAGATCTTTTCAAAGTCTTGTACTTTAAAAAAATAAATCATTGGCAATAGATGTCATTCATTCTATATTTTCTAATTTGAAAGTATATTTGTATATTAAGTATTTAATCTTTACATATTTATTAATGGATGGATGTTCACAAAATTTTGGTCGAAAATCCTCATGATTGTTTTTTTTTTTTAAGGATGACTAATTGTACTCCCATATACTTGTATATGTTGTCAAGATCATGATTAATTTATTAATTAAGAGATTTATTTGAATAAATCAAAGACTCCTTCCAATTATGTTTTTGACCAAATCAAATCCCAAGGTTTTATTTGGGAACAATTTTGAGTCAACACACTCTTAGTTTCGGTCCTTTCGGGGTAACTAGAAATGCTATTTTATAAAATTATTTTATTTTTCTCTTGTTTTTTTCTTTAATAGTCAAAAGTTAGGCTTGGGACCAAACACCATGTTATACTATTATTTTTTTTTCTTTAATAATCTTTTTCGTTTTTAATACAGTATATTAGCAGATAAATAATGTGTGAAAATTAATAGCTTAGCAAAACAATCTAACAAAATAACACAACAATTGTTTGGCTCTTCCCAAATGAAAATAAATAGAGAAACTTATCTAAGCCAAGAACAATCATGCTCATTAAACAGAAACCTATAGAATTAAAAAGGGAAAAACTGAATAAGCTGAGGAATTATATTTCACATTTTCCTTCCTTTTCTTTTATTTGTAATTTTGTTTTCCTTCTACTTTATTTTCAAATATGTGCAACATGAGTATATTTGATACAATACCGGATAATACATATGGTTAAATATACACATATTATATTAAAATAGATAATTGTCAACGCATCGATATTATTTATAAAATTTATTATATGTGGTGAACTCAAAAGTTTAATTCTAAATATAACATATTATTGTGAAAATTTTCGTCCGAAAAATAAAAAACGGAAATATAGCAATCGTAATGGATATAGAGCAATATCGTAAAAACAAAGAATAAACAGAATAACGACACAAAAGTTTTACCCAGGTTCGGACCAACAATATCCTACGTCCTACTTTCAGAGAATCGGTTAAATAGAGTTATAATTACAAATTCTATTTATCTATATGTTCTAGGTTTTAGTCTCACCACACTCTATAACTTGCTTACAATGTAAATATATATAGGCTTTTAGAATTCATAATTAGGAAAGATTCATTCTCTCTATATTATATTATATTATAATATATATATATATATATATATATATTCCCTTTTAAAATATATTATTCTCTCCATATAATATAATATATATAGATTCTTTCCTTCTTTTATACCTAACATTGATGCATACTAAATTGCCTCAAAACTCTAGGCTCAATTCCACAAATCTCTACCTTGCCTATATGTTTGTTGCCAAATGAATGAGTCTCATCATTAAGAACATCATAGAATCGATCCTCCTACTCCTCCGATTATGTTCCAAACTTTGTGACGTGAATCAAGTCGCAACATTTTCGAAACTTGATTCCCGTCACCACCTTCGTGGCCATATCTGCGGACTTTTCATCTGTGTGAATCTTCTCCACAACTAATGCAAAGGCTACCAAATCGGAGTAGCCAAATCTCTCCAAAGCTCAGGTTGTCCTACAGTCTCTATCTCGTGTTAACTGGTATGAGCTAAGGTTCTCTTCCAGATTCGTACATTCCTCCTCTACCTAACAGTCTGTTTCATCCTCTTCACTAGCCTCCTCTGTGTCTACCGATTCTTTAATAATCCCTTCTAGGAACTCCACCCCAAATTCAGTCCTCTCTCTAGTGACTTTGCAGGCTTCGACTAACTGTGTTGTTCCATAATAGAACTCGATTTCCCTAAAGACCACATCTCGGTTAATGAAACACTTGGACGTTTCTCCGTCCTTGTAAAAGAGTTTTCAACCCTTTACTCCCTCAAGGTATCCAACGAACATACACGTATTCGCTCTCGGGTCAAGCTTTCTATCACGTTGGTGCATGTAAGCCACACACCCAAATAACTTCAAGTTGTCGAGTTTTGGAGGAGCGTCATTCCAAACTTCTTCTGGTGTCTTGCATTCCAATTTCGTCGATGGACAACGATTGATAAGATAAGCCGCAGTGTTAATCGCCTCACCCCAAAACTACTTTGGTAGACTAGCCTCAAACAACATACAATGGACACGCTCAAGTAGTGTTATGTTCATTCTCTCCACCAAACCATTATGTTGTGGTGTCTATCGGATGGTTTTGTGACGAACCATCCTATCTTCCTTGATGAACTGATTGAACTCCTCGCCTAGGTACTCCAACCCATTATTTGTTCGTAGATATTTAACCTTCTTCCCGGTTTGAGTCTCTATCATCTTCTTTCACTCCTTGAATTTAGAAAATGTCTCATCCTTGTGTGCTTCAAGATGTATACTTAAACCTTGCGTGAACAATCATCAATGAAGGTGATAAAATACCGACATCCACCTATAGTTACAATCCTTGTTGGCCCCCACAAGTCTGAGTGAACATAATTGAGCATCTTCTAAGTCACCTCAAATGATCGCCCAAACTTCACCTTCATAGCTTTACCGTATATGTAGTTCTCGCAAAACACCAAATCATCAAGTTTCTCTTTGGCCAAAATAACCTCTTTTACTCAACTCATTCAAACCCCTCTCACTCACATACCCCAATTTTTTATGCCATAGACTTGTGGACGATACATCTCGAGGTATTGCCACTGTTGCCATATCACCAACCAAGGGGCTTCCTTGAAGGACATAAATACTCTTCTCTCGCACACCCTTCATTATCACTAGCGACCCCTTTATGACCCTCAATATGTTCTTCTCGCCTTTCCATACAAAACCAAGTTGGTCTAGTGAGCCAAGAGAGATTAAATTCCTCCGAAGATCTGGGATGTGTCATACTTCCGTCAATACCCTCTCGATTTCATCATGTGTCTTCAAATGCACTGTTCTGATCCCCATCACCCTACAAGACTTATTGTTACCTAACAAAACTTCGCCTACCGAAGTCTTCTCATAGGTCTTGAACCAACTCTCTCTATATTTTATATGGAACGAACATCCGGAATCCATAATATAATACTTGTCGGACTGATTAGTGGAGACAACGAGAACATCCGCACTTTCGTACCCATTCTCGACCTCTTGAACAACCGCCGCTTCTCTTATCTTCTTTCCGTCGTTACTCAAATCTGGAAAATCTCGCTTAAAGTGTTCATCCTTGTCACAATTGTAGAACTCAGTAGATTTCTTCCCAAGAGACTTCGAACGCCTCTTCTTATTGCTTTTATTATCTTTTTTCTCGGTTCTCCCTCGAACTAAAAGTCCATCTCCACTCACATTGATCTCTTCATTCTTCTTCTTTTAGTCCTTCGATCTCGACGCACTCATTACATCATCGAGGGTAACCTCCTCCCTCACATGCTCGAGTATGTCTATGAACGTCTCATATGACTTCGGTAAAGAATTCAAAAGCATCAGCGCCTTATCCTCATTCTTGTACATCTTCCCAATGTTTTCTAAATGAAGGATAATCTTAACATAATCGTCGAGATGCGTCTGTAAATCCTTCTCCCTAGTCATTTTAAGCTTGTAGAATCTCTAATTGATGTAGATCTGAGACGATAGTGTCTTAGTCATATAAAAGATTCCAACTAAATCTACACCTCTATTATCGTCGTGGCACTAGCAACATCTCGTAGTACCTTGTCACTAAGACTAAGAATCAAGGTGTTATAGGCCCTTCTCAACACCTCCATATTTTTCTCTGTGTCCATCGAGACTGGTAATTTTGATTCCCCTCGAGTGCTTTAGTGACTCCCATGTTTCCTAGGTGTGCCCTCATCTTCATCTTCCATAACCCAAAATTCTTTGTCCCATCGAACTTCTCGATATCCACCCTAGAAGTCAACCCCATCTCAAGTCAAAGAAATTAAACCGCGACCGTCTTAGACCAACCTCGCTCTGATACTATTTTTTGTGAAAACTCACCCGAAAAATGAAAAGCGGAAATATAGCAATCATAATGGATGTAAAAAATAAAATAAAAGTAAAGAATAAATATAATAACGACACAAAAGTTTTACCCAGGTTCAAACCAACAATGTCCTACGTCCTGCTTTCAAATAATCGATTCAATAGAGTTATAATTGCAATTTCTAACTCTCTATATGTTCTAGGTTTTAGTCTCACCACACTCTACAACTCGTTTACAATTTAAATATATATAGACTTTCAGAAATCATAATTAGGAAAGAATCATTCTCTCTATATATTATATTATATTATATAATATATATATTCTTTCCCTTTTAGAATATATCATTCTCTCTCCATATAATATATATATGTATTTTTTCCTTCATTCTTACCTAACATTGAGGCATACTAAATTGAGCCTCAAAACTCTAGGCCCAATTCCACAATATTTACTAACCAAAAAGATTATATAGGTTTCACTAGGGCTGTGCAAAAAAACCGGAAAACCGATAATTCAACCGAACCGATAGTTAACCGGTTTCATTTTAACAGTTTATTGGTTAACCGGTTCTAGCGGTTCCGGTTAATCGGTTTTTTACCGGTTAAACGGTTCGGTTTTCGGTTTCCCTATTTTTCTAACGGTTTAACCGGTAAACCGGTAATAATTTAATTATATATTTTTATATTTTATAATTTGTATTAGTTATTTTATAAATAATTTTTATAGAATAATTAAAAAAAAACATTATAATCTATATAAAATTTTACAAAATAAATTAAAACAAATTAAAATAATTTCATTAAAATATGTAAAATTGTTTTTATAACGATACGATAAAAACGTGAAATTATAAATTAACAAAATCAAAATAGTTAAGCAAATTAAAATTTGATTTCTTCAAAGTTCAACATTCACTTCATGTTTTAACTTTCTCTCCAACACGTCCAACACAGAAACACCTAAAATCAAAGTTATAAATTATAATTTACCGATTCCACTTCATGTTATATTAGTTGAGAAGGGATTTAATCATATTTGATTATACTTGGTTGGTCAAAGAGTAATCGACATAATGAATTTGAATTTTTTCAAGGAACATATAAAAACCTAAAAGAATAACTATAAAATATATTATATTGTTACAGTCAAATTATATATTATAACATATACTTAAATATATCAATAAAATATATTATTATAATATAATATATTTATATTATATTATAATAATAATATAATATATTATAATAAAGACAAGAAGGATAGAGAATAATATAATAGGAAAGTGCAAAAAATAATTTAAAAAATATATATTTTATAAATTTATTACTTAATTTAAAAAAATTTAATTATCGATTCCTGGTTAAACCCGGTTAACCGGCCAGAACCGACCAAAACCAATAGAACCAGAACCGGTAAAATCGATACCATTAACGGCCGGTTAACCGGTTTGTAAAATAAAAGCCAAAACCGGTATTAACCGGAACCGTTTAACCGGTTAACCGGTTAACCGGCCGGTTGAACACCCCTATGGATTATCTTCCACTAAAAGATAGTTTATTGTAAAATGGGGGTGATTTTATCAAGTTTCATCTTGATCTTTTTAATTTTTAATTTTTTTTTTTGAAATTGTGTAATTTGTTAAAAAGAATTGTGAAAAGTATGTCCATGTTTCATCACGATGATACCAGAACATGAAGAAATGTGAACATTTTTTTCTCCTTTTAATTATATATTGTTTATTTTGTCTTATTTTAAATATTATTATCTTTGTAATTATATATTTATCCTCAACTTTTACAATCAAATCATTGTTTCTTTATATTGGTAATTGAACAATTGTTATGGAAAGGTTCATATTTAGGATTTTTAATAAATTAGGCTCGAACATTGAATTGTGATATACGTAGTTTGAACCATCACAATTTTGGTAATTTGAAACTTTAAAAAAAATGTTTGTCTTCTATTTAATGTATTTTTTTTCTGATTGATTTGTTAAGTTTGCAAATGAAAAGATATTTACAAACATATACAACGTTTTTTTTTATAAATTACGTATTTTTTTCTGAGATTTGTTCATTTTTAATTTATCGAAGGTGGTTTGTTTATATGATTAAAAAATGTCATAATTTGAGAAAATTTAAAGAGTGATAAATTTTGCATTTATTTTGAACAAATTTACAATATCCCATTTTAAATGTATTTGTTTTATAAATTGAGTATTTTTTTGAAATATACATGTTTCAACCCGATACATACAATTTCACTGCCTTACAAAATGTGTAACGCACGAGAATAGTGTTAGGATTTGTATCTACCAAATCCTACCAGCTTGAAAACAATCTGTAAAAACACAAGAAAGAAGAACACAATAACACACAGATTTATAGTGGTTCACTCAAATTGAGCTACATCCACTTCAGCCACCACCAGATTTACTATGAAGAAGAAGAAGGAATACAGAGTTTTTGCCTCACACTTTATCTCTCTAGAATTCTGTCTCCCAAATGTAAACCCTTAATAATTACATATTTATAGGGTAAACATTCAGGTAATAAACCTAAATAACTTTGGTCAGGCCCAAGCCCAAAACCAAAAAAGATAAACCCAATAAACTCTAATTAACAATGTAGAGTTTATTATAAGTGTAGGCTCCATAACTCAAAAAATAGTTTAGAAAATTAAAAAGATATAGAATTGTTATTATTATTTTTTACAAATATAATAAACTAGTTAAAAAGGAAAAATACTACTCAAAGATATAAGTTTATTTGTGAGAAAGTCTCAAAATTTTAAAATTGTGATGACTTTGATTCAATTTTCGTCTCTCATTCGATAAAAGTGACTAATTTAAGCTTCAATTCATTCTTAAAACTCAATTCTTTAATTAATAGACCATAATTTGCTTTATAAACACATGTTAGTTTGATTTATTGTTGTTAAACTGACTATTATTAGTCAAGAATGAAAATAAATACTTTGCAAGGATTCAGAAATTTACAATCTTTTAAATCTTTTAATTTATTGCTCAAAATATAAAATTAATTATGTTTTAAATATTTTTATATACATGATTTTGTTTGAAATTATTTTTTATACATTTATTTTTGTTTAAAATTGTTTATTATATATTTATTTTTATTTGATAAAGTATAAAATAAAGACTACAAGTATTAACCATTTGTATTCTATGATCAAAATTTGAATATTTTAAATAACTAATTTAAAACTATTGATCGTCTAAGATTCCAAATATGTTGTGTTTCTCATATTTTAAGTAATAAGCTCATTTTGTTTTCAAATCAAATTATATTCATTATCACTAAAGAAATAACCGTTTAAAAGTGTAAACCGTGTCTAATTGGCCGATTCAAATATATTAAAGATTTTGTATTACTATATCATATTTTATATTTTTTAATCTCTATTATATTATTTATATTTTAACTATATGTCTATCCGAAATTTTTCACAAATACAATATCATATTAAATATGGAGAGTAACAACTTACTTAGTCTGTAATATTATTGTCTGAAAATAAAACTTTGAGAATAAAAATTGAAAAAGTTATCTCAAATCTCAAGTTGAATGTGAAAATTTTGTCCATTGTAGAACTTTAATTATTTTAGATAT
This sequence comes from Impatiens glandulifera, assembly GCF_907164915.1. Lineage (NCBI taxonomy): Eukaryota > Viridiplantae > Streptophyta > Magnoliopsida > Ericales > Balsaminaceae > Impatiens > Impatiens glandulifera. The sequence continues at coordinate 36,842,845 of NC_061866.1, forward strand.
TTAGGGTAAAAATTCAAATAAAAAATAAATGTAAAGGAATAATTTCAAACAAAAATAAATATATAGGAAGTAATTTCAAATAAAAATAAATATATAATGAAGAATTTCAAACAAAATTGTATATATAGGTGGTTAAATATATAAAGAACATTATACATATTATCTATTTAATTAAAATAAGTAAAATTTTAGAATCTATAAAAGATTTTTAAAATTACATTAAAGAAAAATAAATTTTGATTCATTAATTAAAAAACAAAAATGTATGATATCCATATAACAAGTTTTTACACAAATCTAGAAAAAAGATTCACACAATACTTTTTTTTCACATTTTTATAGTTATGGTTGTGTTTTGTGTCTACCTTAAATTCGAGTAAAATAATACTTAAAAATACATTACGTGAGTCTGAAAACTATCTAGGGTTAATAAGAAAAATTATATTAATTTAAGAGTGAATTAAATTTTTTTTAAAATATAGTGTAAAACTTAATGTTTAATTAATTTACACAAAATTCAAGCTCATTTTTACATCTTGAGTTAAATACTATATTTACAAGTCTCCTATACTCAATTATCAAATTTCAACATACTTGGGAATTTGAGGAAATGACCCTCCAGATGGGCCTTCACCAAGAGCTCCAGACTTATTCCACCAGCCTTTGAAGCTTTTTGTATCCGAGCTGCTGAACCGAGCATATAACAAGTTTTTCTGCTTGAAACGACAAACAAGTGGTGACACGGATGGTGCGGGCTCATAATTTTAATAGCGCTGGTGACCTTTTTTTTTAATGACAATTATACCCTTGCGTGACGCAATCGATTTTTTTTTTTCAATTTTTTTTTTTTAAATTTTTTTTTTCGTCTCGCGGTTGCGTGACGCACCTGGGGTTGCGTGACGCGATTGCGTAACGCAACGGGGTTGCGTGACTCAACTGGGCATTTTCGTCCAAAAAATTTCATAATTAAAATTTTTTGAAAAATAAAAAAATAAAAAATTGCGTCACGCAACCTGAGGATGCGTGACGTAATAGGGACATTTTCGTCAGAAAAAAAAAAGTCACCAGCGTTATTAAAATTATGGGCCCGCACCATCCGTAATTAGGCCCATCTGGAGGGTCATTTCCTCAAATTTCCCCAACATACTACACCGTTTGGACAGTCCATTTTACAACTTTTTTATTTTATTTTATTTATAAAATATGAACAAAATTATAATTATAATTTCAATTCTACCAAATTGGAATTGAAATATATAAGTTAAGAAATCACAAATATAAAAATTAGAATTAAATCTTTTAATTCCAATTATAATTCTATACTTTTTCATCTTTTATTTATTATTTTCATTTCACATATTACTTTTTATATGGTTTTTATTTTTTTTTTTCTTCATTGTAACATATTAATTACTTTGACCTTTATTTTTATTTTAGATAATAACAACCCATTGAATTGAGTGTGTAAGTTAATAATACAATATATCTATATATATATATATATATATATATATATATATATATATATATATATATATATATATATATATATATATATATATATATATTATATATACTTTTTATATATTTAAAAAAAATTAGTACATTTAAAAAATATAAAAGAAGATTATCAGAATATTTGATATATATATATATGAGTAATATTTTAATTTATAATTTGAAATAAGAAAATTTATAATTTTACCTTTTAAGTTAATATTGAAAGAATCTTAACAATAAAATAGATTATAATAATCTAATATAAGATTTGAAGATATCAATTATATATATAATATTTTAATTTATAATTTGAAATAAAAAAATTTATGATTTTACCTTTTAGATTAATATTGAAAGAATCTTAACAATAAAATAGATTATATATTATATAAGATTTGAAGATATCAATTATATAAATATATATATATAGATTAACTCATTATAATCCTTATCATCTTTACAAAAATCATCCTACTATAACAATACGATGAAATTATTATTCAATGTTTTTTTGATGTTAACTCTTCTTGTTTCACGTAAGTTTATTTAATGTTTTTAATAAAATTTACTGAAATCATTCATAATATAACTATATTATTATTTATTTTGCAGAAAGTTATCTAGTGATATCAAAACCATGTGTTGGTACGGTTAAAAGTGGTACTTTCAAAGGCATGTGCTTAATAAACCACAATTGCGTGCAACATTGCAAAAATGAAGGTCATATCGATGGAAGTTGTAACTATAAATTTGAATGTGTTTGCGTAAGAAAATGTTAGCTTAATAAACACATTCTTGCTAATTGAATGAATAATTACCCCTACTATTATTATAAATAATAATTTATGTAAGAGTAGAAAAATCATTACATAAATAAAACTTTCATGTTTTTATTTATTAATTAAATGATATAAGTTTTTTATAATTACAATGATATACAGTTTGTGTCTGAATATTTAATAATAATTCAAATATCATTTTAATATTTTAATCTATTGCGAAGTAATTTGTATATTATTAAAAAAAGTAAAAATATTCCTTCACTCCAATTTAAAATTTTTAATGAATCATCTTTATATTATTCCTTGACTCAGGGGACTAGTTTCATGTATTCAAAAATTAAAATTAAATAAAAAATATTCTTAAAAAATCATTAAATTAGTAGGATTGAGATAGACATACAAAATTCGGTCAATCTCAAGAGTTCGTAACTTGTAAAATTTAAAGTTAAAATAGTAAGAGTTTCATTTGAAAAAATATTAGCGGTATATATATTATTATTATTATTATAATATATATATATATATATATATATATATATATATATAACTTTTATACCTAGTTCAATTTTAAAATTTTATATATTTAAATATAAAATTTATTAAAAAATAATAATAAGTAAATAAAACTATAAAAAATTATATTTACAAAAATAGTTATATTAATTAATTTATTTGAATAAATAATAAAAAAATATTTATAAATATAATTTATTTTAAGTAAAATAGTATTTTATTGTAAATCAAAATTATTTATAAACTCATAAAAATACTCAAATCAAACTCATTAATTTCCTATAAAATCGTAAAATTTTAATATTAATTCAAAATTGTAAGAGAAATGAAAATAAGTGTAAGATCTATAATTAGGTTTTAAAAACATGTAAATTAAATTGAGTGTTCTAAATGATTTGATTATATAATTCCATATATTGTTGAACGTGGGCTTAGACAGGCCCCGGCAACCTCTTTTTCAGAATATTGAACTTTTATTTTATTTTTTATTTTTTATTTTTTAAAATAAATGCTCACAAATTTGAAAGTATAAACTAAGTTAACTAACATAAATTGAGAATTTATCTTAGATGGCTTATATTTCATTTTATTGTTTGGGAATAATATTTCGTGGATGAAATAACCCACGTGATAAAATACTTAAGTTTTTTTTTTTAAATTATAAGAGAACTAAAATGATACCTTATAGTTAATGTCTCCCGCTTAAACTCAAAACGTTTTCAAATAAAATCGAATTCGTAACTTTTTGATCTCTTAAGTTGACTATTACCACTGAGCTACCTATATATACATCTTAATACCCCATATAATTTTATATATAGGTAGTTAAATATATAAAGAACAATGACTAAATGGACAAACTAAATAATTATAATAGCCATCTTTTTATAAATCCTAAAAAGTTTAGAAGGTTAAAAGGAAGATTATTATATTTGATTTTTTCTTACTCATCTATTAGTTTTAGTGTATAACAACCAAGTTATTTTATGCAAAACCCCTAAATGATAAATGGGAAGCAACTTTATAGATCGGTAGTGTTAGATTATGGTGACACAAATGAGTTATGATTGGGGCCTAGGTCTAGGCTCGCGGTGTAATAAAATTCTAATTGTTTGATATTTGGGCTCACATAAGCATCATTTGGTACGTAGTACTATTTATATGGGTACAAATTGTAAGGGGTATAAGTTATATGGGGTATTAAGATGTATAAATTATATAGATTATATGTGTTTGGTTAGAAGTATAAAAAATGTATAAATTATATATGTGTTATAATTTTGTGTTTGGTCGGTGGTATATAAGAAAAGTAATAAAAATAATAAAAGACTATTTTACCCTTATATTTATATAAACTATTTTAATTATTATTTTAATATTGATCTTATTTTAGTTTTTATTATTAATTATATTTAAATTAATAAAAATAATATTTAATTATCATATGAATATTTTTTAAAATAATAATAATAATAGAGAAATGATTGGGAATGGAATGATGTGGCGTAATCTGATTGGCCGAAAAAACTTAATAATTTCTCTCTCTTCTCTTTTATCTCACACTTTTTTTCTTTTTCCAACGAATGTAGTGATGTCATATCATTCCCTCTTACATTCTCTCCTCAAATTTCCTCTTCCTATCACTTCTCGTAATATTATATGATTATATATATTTTATTTTAAAACAAATGACTCTAAATCAAGCGTTTCATAACAAAAATATTAGATACTTATCGCATCATGTGTGTTTTAGAAATGACCAGAAAAATATAGTCCACATGTCATTGATTGAATATGTCACAATGAACAAAAATGACCACAAGCGGTATACGACGAGGGGTTGTTACCTCATATGTATCTGCTATCATTCCTAGCCCAAAATGGTCAGTGATAAGGTGAAGGATGAAAAATTGTTGAACAAATGTCATTGATTGCGATGAAAATTGTTTGTGGTTTTCTCATTTCCATTGTAGTCATTCTTATTATCTAAATTAGCTTTTGTTGGTAAAGTTATGCTCAAATCATTTATGATGTTCTTCTCTTACCTATTGTATCTAGTTATGATTCACTTTCGAAGACTCTAGTTGAACTCAAGAATTTGTGACATAGAAAGGCTTGGATATGGTTAATTCTATCATAGTTATGGATGATATTCTTCCTCCATTACTAAAGACAAGCATGTTACACCAAATTAATTATCTCATTTTCATATGATTAGAAAATAATCTCACATTCACATATCTATAAAGTTCATTTTATTGTACACAATATATTATATTCAAACTGGATAACATGATTTGTAAGTTTCACAAATTATATAATTACAAAAATATTATATATGCCTACATGTTATATATAATATGACCTAATGGTCTAAAAACCATACAAAAGTGCATGTTTTGCAAAGAACAAAAGTGACATGTTATACATTTACAAAAATATTATATATATATGCATATATGACATATATAAAATGACCTAATTGTCTAAAAATCATACAACAGTGCATATTTTGCAAAAACAAAAGTGTCATGTTATACTATCAAAAATAATTACTGCAAGTTTATTCTTTCTTAACTAGTCAAATGAGAAAGTCTTTCGATGAACAATAACCTTTCGGCATCATCGGTCAAGGATGCAAATACGTCCATAAGTTGTGACTTAGCCGTGATAACAATAGTTGCATCTATCCTATCAAGTGGATCAAGAGGAAGTCAAGAAATCATTTCACATATTTGCACTTTTTTGTTGATAAATCATGGTGGTAATTTTGTTTAGCAACTAATACAGCTAAATTCTCTTCTCCGATGACTTTGTAAAATATTATCTTCATATATGCCATCATAGGATCAAATTTACTTCTTTTATATTTTCTTCCTTATTCAACCTCACTAGTTCTTGCATTAACTAATCTTGGTAGAGGTTCTTTTCAGCATTTTGATTCTCCATATCATCATTACTACCTTTATTCTTCATTGTTGTCATTGCTTCTTCAAGTACTCCAGCAAATTCTCAAGTCGATCTATCTTTTCCAAACACAATACACCATTCCTCATAAAATGGAAGAGGTTTATCTCTCGGTACATGTGCATTAGGATCAACCTAGTCAAAATAAAAATTATAAAATATTAAACTACACTTAAAAAGATTAAATGCAATATTAACTAAAAATGATTTACCTTTACATATGCCTCCCAAACAACATCAGCATCAAAAATAATGCTTTTGTCTATATCATTCTATATAAATCCTGATAAAGTGCTTATTCGTTCAACAACAGTGACTGTTCTTTTCCAAATCTTAATTTTTGAGTCAATATGTGGCATAGGGCGCATGTCAGTATCAGGAAACGCGACTACTATTTTTTCATACAAAACATTTAGATATCCTAATCGAAATGTGTTATCTGTCTTCATTCCTAAGCTCACAATATCTTTCAAAGCTCCAATAAAAATTTGTTATTCTTTGTCGTCCAACTTCTTCTACTAATAACCTTCATTTTCCCTCTTTTATTAATTTGATTAGCATGTGCATCATCATCTTGACTATCCATACCTAAGCATTCATAACATAAAAGATAATATGAAACATAACAAAAAAATAAATAGTATTAAACAAAATAAAATATAATTTTTCCATTATAATCAAAACACATAGTATTTAACAAAATAGAATTTCAAGTTATAACATTCAAATATAAAAATTACACATAAACATTTATCTTCTGCTCCCACTACTTCTTCTTGATCTCCCTTCAAGAAATATTGTTTTGGATAACTCAATTCTCCATTGTGTCTAATTATCAGATGTCTCTATAGCACTTACATTGTCTCCAATTTGAGGATTTAAGTATTGTAGAAGTTCTTCTGTTAGTAATTATTCATAAGATCTATTGACATTTCCCTTCTTATTTAATTATGTAATAGACAACATTAAATAATTACATGACATTGTGTCTTAATTGAATAAAAACATAGGGCTTCTTAGTACAGCCCATCTAAGTTTGAGCAAACCAAATGTTCTTTCAATAATATTTTTTGCAGTAGAATGCTTCATGTTGAAAAATTCTTCAAAATTAGAAGGTGATCGTCCAACACTCCAAGATCTTAAATGATACTTATAACCTTTAAACTGTGCTAAAAAAACCCTCTCTGTTTGTGTATCCAGCATCTACTAAGTAATAATAACATGTGTTAATGTAGTTATCGGTTAACATTTTTATTAAATTTTTGTAGTAGTATATAGTCATATATATTGTAAATAAATATATATATATATATCTTACCTCGGGAAATTTTTAAACCACAATTTCTATTAATTGCATCTCTTAGAACTTTACTATCAGTAGCAGAACATTCTCAACCAGGTAACACATAGATGAACACCATATCAAGAGAGCAAACTCCAAGTATATTTGTTGTAATTTGTCTTTTTCGATTTATATATCTTGCTTTCATATCTTCTCCCACATTTACAATAATAAATGTTTCATCTAGAGCTCCTACGTAAGTTTATTTAATGTATGCAAAATTATTAAAAACTTTCATGTCTTTTTTAAGAATGAAACATTTTTATTTACCTCAAACCATTTTCACCTTTCATCTGTATGAGAATTTTTTGCAGAGGCTATGTCTTTTTGAGAAGATTAGCTTGAAGACGTATAAGAATTTTTAATACTTTATGCGCATATTTACTAATAGTTCATCCGGAACGAAGGAATGCAAACAAAACATTCTTTATTTTAATGTGATGAGCTAGAATATAGAAAAATATAGCTATTTTTTCTTCTAGAGGCACACTTTTAGAGTGAGATAATTTAGACATTTCCATAAGGTTGCATAAACGAAGAAAAGTTCTTCTATCTATTTTTAACAAGTCAATACATGTAGTATCGTTGTATTTTGTTATCCTATTTATTGTGGTTATTCTAAGTTTTGAAGGATTGATAATTGGATTAATACAATGAAATGTAGATTGATATCTCTCATTGGAAAATATCATAACCATGTTTAGCAAACAACAAAATTCATGTTTATTTTGTATAGTTTCAAAAACTATAGACATTGTAATATTATTGTCATAATCATTTACTTCATCATTGTCATATTCAGCATCATTAACATTCATCTATTAGTCAGAATTAAAAAGTAATATTATTAATAAAAAACAATATGATATTTAAAGTTATCTATAAATATTAGCATCTATTACACATAATTGGAAATTGTAATACTTAAGTTATCTATTACATATAATTGGAGATTGTAGTTACACATAGTTGGAGGTAGTTGTAATTATCATTACACATATTTTAATTACTCTTATTAAGATCATATAGTTACTTTATAAAGATCATAAGTTACTCCTATAAAAATAATATAGTTACTCTTATATAGATCATATAGTTAATAATATATTTTCAGTTACTCCTATAAAGATTAACATTTATTATACATATTTAGAGTCTGTGATATTATAATTATCTATTACACATATTTAGATACTGTAAAGATCAATTACTCCTATAAAGAGCATCATCATTACACATATTTTCATTTACCCTTATAAAGATCAACATCTATTACACATAGTTGGAGACTGTAATACTAAAGTTATCTATTACACATAGTTCGATACTGTAAAGATCAATTACTCCTATAAAGATCATTATCTATAAAGATTAACATCTAGTACACATAGTTAGAGTCGTTCGATACTATAAAGATCAATTACTCCTATAAATATCATCGTCTATTTATAAATACCTACCTATTACTGTAATATTAAAGTTCAACATCTTGTGTTCTTTTATGAATTGACCTTTCTGAAATGATGTATGAGTAAAACTCAACTTAAATCAAATATATCAAACTTAGTTTTGTGCCCTATTATCTAAACTAAGTATTATAAAATTTTGTAGATCTCTAATTTCTGAGCAAATAAAAAAGATGTTATTCAGTATATAAAGAAATACTGTAAAAATATGTTTATTTGATGATGTGAGGAGTCTTGACATAGATAAAAAATTATTATTCTTCATATTCGTTCTCAAATTAGGTTTCAAAAGCTTCACTTTGTTCACCACTATTGTATCTATGTTTGATTAGGATGAAGATGAAGTCGTTCAACCACCACCTCCTCTTCTTCGTTTGATTTATGATTGATCTTGAGATTGACTTTCTAAGATGATCATCTTAGATTTGCACATTAGGATAAAGGTTGAAGAGAGATAAAATGAAAGATGGAAAATGGAAGGGTTTATTGAGAAAAAAATTATATCTAAGGTTAAATATGGAAATTAAAGATTAGTAAGATTTATACCTACTTGTATTAGTTATAATTCTATACATCATTTGAGGTATAATTTATACTTATTATAAATACTGTAGATATAAAATTTTATATCCAAATAAACTTATTAACATTACTGTATATATTATCCTATATCTACATGGTTATACCTTCAACCAAACGAAGGCATAGAATATTTGACATTAATATTCTCTCTAAGTTGTTATCTTCTCTTGTCAATGTAGTGAAAAGTTTCTTTCTCTAGATGTGCATTTTTCGTCTTGGGTTCCACATAAATCTACACTTGTGCTTTATTTGTTTATACTACCTCTCTTCTTTATATTAATTAGTCTTAGATCTATATTTGTTTTTAACAATTGGCACTAATGGAATAAGCGTTATTAGCGACATATAGTAGTGACAGCGTTACTTTGTCGTCGCTGATATTTTTTATTAACGACGGCGACCAAAGTAGCGTTGTCCCTAATAATTATTATCAGCGACATTTTTTGTTATAAACGTCGACGCTACAAAAGAGAGGCTTCTAGTTTTCTCGCAGCATGTTTGGAAAGATTATTTATTAGCAACGACATTATGCTATTGACGCGCTGATAATCTATAATATCAGCGACGACATTGTCGTGTATCGTCGTTGATATTCATTAATCGATGGCACACGAAAATGTCGTCGCTGATAGTCTGTAAAATAACACAATTTTTATTATTTCTTCTCTCTTTTCTTTTCCCACCGTCGTCGCTCCTCTCCCGATCGCCGCTCTTCTCCCAATCGCCGCTCTTTTCTACTCTAGGACTCCTTCCACAGGTAATGAAATCGACTTCTGCTCCAATTATTTTTCTTGTATTTTCGTTTACTTCAAATTGTTGTTCTTTATTTTCAGTTTTACCGGTCGAAATCAACTATTCGAGATTTACTTTTGTTGACATTCTCCAATTGGTATGTTCCAAATCTGGCTAAGTTTTTTATTATTAGGGTTGCATGTTTTATAGAAATTACTTACTTGGAACTATAGGTTAGGTTTTTTAATTGTGTTTTGATGTTAGTAGATATGTACCATAGGTATTGATAGTAAATAACTAGGTAGATGTTAATTTCATTATTTGTTGTTGATGTTTTAGAATTTTATTTCCTAGCTGAAAACTAACCAATAATTCCTACTTCACAAATGAATTTAAGGTATAGTAGTCATTTTTAATTCATTATATGTTTAATCGACTATTAACTAACAATTATCTTATAATTGTAGAGAAAAAGTGCGACTAATGCCGGGAACAAAGCCAATCTCAGATACACTCACTACGCTGGCAGCAGACTATTTTCATAAGTGGAGTGACATTTGGTATGTTTTAGTACTTTAATTGAGTATTAAATTTTTATAATATCTAACTATCTATGTTATTTGTACAGGAGAGGGCTACTGGACACCCCTAGTTATAATGATCTCTTCCAAGAGACTCATAGTAGGAGAGGGACCGCCGAGGATCTGACTCCTTTGGTTCCACCACAAGTTCAAGAGAAAGTGGTAAATTCTATTTTTTTCTATCGTTTTAGTTTGCATGTATAATTTTAAAACTATTAACATAGTTGTAAATGGTTGTATGTTGTGATGCGCGAGCGACTTCAAGAAAACTCTGATATGACGTTGTTCGAAGTGTCTAAGGCTTCTTTTAGAACACAAGGACACGGGAGAGTGATCGAGATGGGATCTGTATTATATCCAACGAACTTCCAAGCGGATCAACGGGGAAGTTCTTCCTCGAGCATCAAAAGATATCCACAAGTATCTCAACGTGAAGAGATGCAAGCATTGCGCGAGGAGAACAGGACATTGTGGGACGAGATGGAGTAGATGCACGAGGTATTTAGACGTGCGATGGAAGAGATGTGCGCAAATATGCGCGTAGAACAAGATGCTCTATGGGCGCAGATCTCTATGATTATATCTAGAAAGCCCCTCCCCCACCCCCCTCCCAATCAGCAGTAGTATACATTGAATGACATTTTCCTATTAATACGATTTGAGATTTTTGTATTAATACGAATTGATTTTTATTTACAAATAATCTTTTTGTTAATCATAGTTGAACAAGATATGAAACAAGTTACTCTTGGCCAAAAATGGGCCAAAATGTTCCAAAAACCCGAGAGCAAAGATTATTAGCTACGACGAATGGGGATCTGTCGTCGTTGATATTGTTAACTATCAACGACGGCGAATGGAGATCTTTCATCACTTATATTGTTACCTATCAGCGACGGCGAATGGAGATTTGTTGTCGTTTATATTGTTAACTATTAGCGATGGTGAATGGGGATATGTCGTCGTTGATTGTTAACAATATCAGCGACGGCAAATGATCTATCCTCGCTAATATTGTTAACTATCAGCGACGACACTATGCCATCGCTAAAAGTCATTGTCTTTCAGTGATGACATTTTTAGCGACAAATGGCAACGGTTTTATACATCGTCGTTGATATTTATTAGCGATGTTGTTAAGGCTATTAGTGACAGTTTATGTCGTCGTTAATGATGCATTTTCTACTAGTATGGTATTAAAGTCTTGAGCTTTTTTTATCCTCATACTTTATCTATTTTTTAGAGATGTTGAGTATGAAGTATGATATTCTATTGTTGGATCGCAATACTAGATTTTCTTTATGGCAGGTAATGATGCAAGTTTTGCTCGCTCAGATAGATTTAGACGAAACTCTAAGGTTTGATAATATGCCCTATTCGTGGACAATAGAAGAGAAAGGGAGGAAGGATCACAAGGTTGTCTCACATACATTTTCATTTTGTCGAATAATATTCTACATGATATTCTGAAAGAGAATAGTATTGATGGGTTATGACTGAAGTTAGAACAAATATGTATGACAAAAAGTCTTACTAGTAAGATGCATCTGATGTCGCGATTAAATTTTCATTGTAATAGTTTTAAGTTTATTTTTTTATAATAAAATAAATTTTCAATATATACAATATTAAAATATTCGTTTATACAATTTTATGAAATAACTTTTTTATTTTTATAGATAATATGGTATAAGAGTGCCCCGTAGGGATTCCCCGAAATTGAACGGGACATGAATGGTAATTAAAAAAAATCGAAGTATAATGGACGAGGATAGTAAATGCATTTCTCACCCCATTGTCATTCATACTCTTTACCTATTAATTTGTAAATATAACGAAAGAATAAATCAAATAACAAAATATATAAATATATATATATATATGTTTTAAAATATATATTATATTTTGAAAGTAATAAAATGAAAATGAATAAAACAAATAACAAAATATATAATTTTATTAAAATGAAAAAACAATATATTATTGAACAAGTTGTGAAATGGTCTATTACAAATATTGGTGTTCAATATATAGTCTGAACCGAATATTTTATCTCAATTCGAATTAACCGAATTCGAATTTCATTTTTGATTTTTTAATCGAATTCTAAACCGATTTGAATTCAAATACGGTTTTCGGTTTTGAAGAAATAAAATAATAAAGTTATTTTAATTCTAATTATTGTTTAACAAAGTTGTTATGATTTGAGTAAATTTGCTAGAGTTAATTAACTGCTAAATATTTGTTAAGGTAGTTAATTAACTGCATTAGTCATTTTGGTATTGATTAGTTAGAATAATTAACTTTCATTCTGACATTATAACGAATATAAGTCTAAGGACTTATTTAGACTAGAGATAATAGTTTATTACTCATTTTGTAATTGAGACAATATAAATAAGGTTGAATAATGAGAAATCCCTTTATCGGGTTATTTTTCAATTTGTGCAAATCCTCTATTCTTGTCATCTCTTCTCAATCTCTTGCTACAGATTTTATCAAATCGATCTCCGATCGATTTGTTCATGGTATCAGAGCAAATCTAGGCGAAGAAGAAGACGATCTACTGATTCTATCAAAGTAAGAAATGGCTTCTGGATCTTTAGATAACAATGTAAGTTCTGAACCTCAACTTCCTGAAATTCCAACAGAAATGTATACTACTCTTAGGTCGATGGTTTTAGAGTCAAATAGAGTTTCAATTCCAACTTGTACACCAACTATGACTCAAATCCCTAACCCTAACATCCAGAATCTAAACCAGAACCCTAACCAACCAATTACAAAAAGGAAATACAACAATGATCCTCTTCTTATACATCTAGTCAATCATCCATGCCTAAATATTACCTCAGTCATTCTTACTAAAAGGGAAACTTATTTCGGATGGAGTCTAAGTATTAGGCTAGCTCTTCAAGCGAAAATTAAGATAGGTTTTATTGATGGTTCATATCTAGAACCAAAAGATCAAGAAGATGCAAATCAATGGGGTATTGTTGATGCCTTAGTTAGGGCATGGATTATGAATACGATAGAGGCAAGAATTGGAAGAAGATTTCAATCCAAGAAAACCAGTCATGATATGTGGCTTGAGAACAAGTCCAGATATGAAGGCAACAATGGTCCGAGGAGGTACAACCTTCAAAAGGATATTAGCTTCGTCCAACAAGGTGACCTTGAATTAGAAGAATACTATTCAAAGGTGAGATTGTTGTGGGATGAGATGATGGGGTTAAAACCTCTAAAAGATCCAGATGTAAAGGAATTCGAGTTAATTGTGATGGATGCTTTCTTGAAGCAGAAATGCTTCAAGATGATGAAGAACTTAAGATTCTTCAATTTCTGATGGGGCTTGATGATAAATACGAGTATGTCAAAGATCAAATACTCATGCAAGATTCATGGTCAGACGTTTATAAATCATTCACAATGCTTCAGAATGTCGAAAAGAGGACCAGACAAAAAAGGCATTTTCAAGAATCTGCAATGGTGATAAAAGAAGAAGGTGAAAGAGTTTATCATCCTCCAAACAAGAATAAGAGTGCAAGTTGCACACACTGTGGAGGTAAAGGTCACATGAAGGATGGCTGCTTTAAGTTGATTGGATATCCAGAATGGTGGAAACAACCAAAAGATAATGTGATCAAGAAAAGACCATCAACTTCTGTTCATGCCACTGCAGACAAAGATGATTTTCAGGAACTTTCCATTGATGAATACAAGATGTATAAACAGTTCTTACAGAACAAGGCAAATAGATCTTCTTCATCTGCAGGTAAGTTTCCTAACTATATTCTTAATTCATTTGAATATGATTTCAGCATTAATGAACAAACAAATATATCAAATATGTGGCTTATTGATTCAAGAGCATCTTGTCATATATGCAATAATAGGAATGCATTTTCATATATAAGACAACTTCATGAACCTAGAATTATATACTTAGCTGATGGATCAAGTAGGAACATAACTGAAATAGGAACTGTTAAACTTCTTGATTGTTTGAAACTAAAAGATGTATTATATGCACCATCTTTTAGATATTGTTTAATTGCAGTTTCAAAACTTACAAAGGATAACAAAATGAATTGTATTTTCTCAAAATCTGATTGTTATTTGCAGTACCTTAAAACAAGGTTCAAAGTAAATCTGGGAAAGAGAATGGGGAATCTGTACTTCATTGAAGACAGTCCAATTTTTAAAAAAAATCACAAATCTGCAGTTCATTTTTCTTTAAATGTTGTTTCTGATTCATTTCTTTTACACAAACGATTAGGACATCCTGCTTTAAATGTTCTAAAAAGTGTATTTCCTACTGTTATGAATAAAACTTTTCATTGTTCAACATGTCATGTTACTAAAATGCAAAGAGTTCCTTTTGTTCAAAGCGTTTCTAAAACGTCAAAGATTTTTGAACTTATTCATATTGACATTTGGCGTCCATATCGAGAGGAATTAATCCTTAACACACCTTTCATGCTTACTATTGTTGATGATTACTCTCGATGTACTTGGATTTTTTTTATGCCAAGTAAAGTCTTTGTGTTTGAAAAACTTCATAATTTTTTTATGTTAGTTAAAAATCAATATGACACAACTATTAAAATAATTAGATCAGACAATGGAACTGAGTTTTTAAATGAAAAATGTTCTGAAATGTTTAATTTTTTAGGAATTATTCACCAAACAACTTGTGTTTACTCACCTCAACAAAATGGTGTTGTAAAGAGAAAACACAAACATTTACTTCAAGTTGCAAGGTCATTAATGATTGATTCTAATTTAGATTCTAGATTTTGGCCTTATTCATTATTGACTGCAACTCATCTAATAAACAGAATTCCCACTAACATTTTAAATGGAAAAACTCCAATTGAAATGCTATCGGGAAAGAAACCATATTATAACTATTTTAAAGTTTTTGGTAGTTTGTGTTATTCTGCAAATGTTTATCCAAACAAATCAAAGTTTTCAAAAAGAGCCAACAAATGTGTTTTCATTGGATATCCTTTAAACAAAAAAGGATATACAGTTTATGATATTAAAACAGGAAATGTTAGTATTTCAAGAGATGTTATTTTTCATGAAGATATTTTTCTATTTTCTGATAAAATTTCCAAAACAAAGAAATTTTACAAGGAAACAAATCTTCTGATTTTCCATATTTCTTTGAAACAGAATTAGATAATTTAGATTATGATAATGATTTTGAAAATGTTCAAACTAAAATTTCAGAACATCAAAATTTGTATTCTAATTCTGAACCTGAATTGAATACAAGTGAAGGGATAACTTTTGCTTCTCAAGATGAACATGAAGTTAATCATTCACCTGTTCAAGATGAAATAAAATACGTGTCTCGGAAAAGTTCAAGATTTATAAAACAACCTGTTTGGATGAAGGATTATGTTGTAAGTCAAGTTGAGACAAATGTAAATAAAAAACAAAGTTATTTACCACCATCATTTCCATTTGTATCAACTTGCAACAATGAAGAATATATTGAATTTTTGGGCAACATTGATCAGTTTGTTGAACCAACTTCATACAAACAGGCAATTTTAAATCCAGATTGGATTAAAGCTATGGATGATGAACTTACTGCTCTTCATAAAAATAATACTTGGGTTATAACAGAACTTCCTAAATGAAAGAAAACAATAGGTTGTAGATGGATTTTTAAAACAAAATTGAATGATGATGGCAGTATTGATAAATGTAAAGCCTGACTAGTTGCAAAGGGGTATAACCAAAAGGATGGAATTGATTTTCATCATGTATATGCCCATGTAGCTAAAAATTCGACTATTCAACTACTTCTTGCTTTAACAGCTGCTAAGAAATGGCATTTACATCAAATAGATGTGAATAATGTTTTCTTGCATGGCTTAGTTGAAGAAGATTTATATATGAAAGTTCCAGAAGGTTTAAAAGGAACACTACCAAAACAAGTGTGTAAATTAAACAAAAGCATATATGGCTTGAAACAATCGTCTAGACAGTGGCATTTTCAAATTTGTAACATCCTTATTGAAAGTGGTTTTAAAAAATCTGAGAATGACCATTGTTTATTCATCAAAAATGATGAATCTAATATTGTTTGTTTGTTTATTTATGTTGATGATATCCTATTAGCAGGGAATTCAATAGAGCAAATTGATGAAATAAAAAAATATGATTAATACCAAATTTCCTATTAAAGATTTGGGTAAAGCTAAGTTTTTCTTAGGTCTTGAAATTATACAAACTGATGATGGAATTTATGTTAACCAGCGAAAATATATTCTTGACATTGTTTCTGATATGTCCTTGATTGCTGCTAAACCATCATCTATTCCTATGACTAGAGATACCAAATTGGTTCAAGAACCAGTGAATGATACCCTTTGTGACGTTGAAAAGTATAGAAGATTAATTGGTCGTTTACTATATTTGAATTTCACTAGGCCAGATATTGCATATGCAGCACAATAGTTAAGTCAATATATTAATAAACCATATAAATCACATTTTGAGGTTGCTATCAAAGTGGTTAAATATCTTAATGGAACACCATCCTTAGGCATTTTTTATGCATCTAAGAATGATTTTGTTATTTCAGCATATTCTGATAGTGATTGGGCTTCTTGTTATGATACTAGAAAATCACTTACAGGTTATTGTATTTACATTGGCAATGCTCTAGTAGCATGGAAAACAAAAAAAAGAGCAAACTATATCTAGATCATCAGCTGAAGCTGAATATAGATCTATGGCTGTCATAGTATGTGATCTACAATGGCTGACTTATTTACTTGCTGATTTTCAGATCAAAGTTAATCTGCTTATTGTTTTGTATTGTGACAATAAAGCAGCGATGCATATAACGCAAAATCCGGTGTTTCATGAGAGAACGAAACACATCGATATTGACTGTCATTTGGTAAGAAACAAATACAAAGATGGTTTTATTACTTTAATATATGTTGCTTCTAATGTTCAAAATGCAGATATATTTACCAAAGCTCTTGATGTTAAACAATTTCAAGATTTAAGGCTTATGCTAAAGCTCAAAGACTTTCATCTTGAGGGGGGAGTGAAGAAATAAAATAATAAAGTTATTTTATTTCTAATTATTGTTTAACAAAGTTGTTATGATTTGAGTAAATTTGTTAGAGTTAATTAACTGCTAAATATTTGTTAAGGCAGTTAATTAACTGCATTAGTCATTTTGATATCGATTAGTTAGAATAATTAACTTTCATTCTGACATTATAACGAATATAAATCTAAGGACTTATTTAAACTAGAGATAATAGTTTATTACTCATTTTGTAATTGAGACAATATAAATAAGGTTGAATAATGAGAAATCCCTTTATCGGGTTATTTTTCAATTTGTGCAAATCCTCTATTCTTGTCATCTCTTCACTCTCAATCTCTTGTTACAGATTTTTATCAAATCGATCGATTTGTTCAGGTTTAATTTTTAGTTTGGGTTTCAACTCAAAAACTAACCTGAAAATCGAATTTATTTTTTATTATTTATTTTATTATATATACTATATAATTTAATACATATAATTAAATAATTATATATAAAACTATCATAGGCCTTATATGTATTCCAGATATTCTTATCCAGCTCAATAAAACATTAATCTTTCATTCTCTTTTCCCTCCCTCTAGCCGTCCACCTTCAGTTATTCATCTAATTTCCTGTTCTTTCTATAGCCTACCTCATCTCTAAGTTGTAAGAATTTCTAAAACTCTTCATTAGCATGGGTAGATGCCAACATTATTTTACTTGCCTAACATTGAACATTTGAATGGTAAATCACTAAGAATAGTTTGAATAATTTTTACTTCTTATTTTTTTAGTTTTAGGCTTTTAGTAGATAAGATATTTCTAATTTGAATTTTGGTTTGAATTTGAATTAAAAGGAATTCGAATTGGTTCATTTTAATATAATTTATTCGAATCGGGTTTATTTTAAAAAAAAAAAAATTGGTTATTTTTAATTTGAAAATAAAATTAAAAAAATAATTCAATTCGAATTGGGTTCGATTTTAATATAATTTATTCGAATTCGGTTCGGTTTTTGAATTTTTTAAAAAAATTTCAAAAACTTAAACTGAGAAACTCGGATAACCCAAAAACCGAAACGATGAATACCCCTCTATTTACAACTGTTTGATTTATTATCTTTTAATTAATTATTTTTAGTATTAAATTATATTATTTTTACTCTAATTTGTTGAGTTGGTTATGTATCATTAAATTTTAATAATTCATTCATGACAAAATATTAAAAAAAATGAAAAGGTCAATTTAATCCTGTTATATTTTTATCACTTTAATTCTAAATAAAATTGTATATAAGATAAAAACCACAAGTATTTTCTGCTAGGTTTCTAAATGAATTTACTGCTGGGTTTCTAAAAGAAAAGAATCACTATGTTTAGTTTGGAATTTTAGGCATAATTAAAATTAGAATTGCTAAAATAAAAACTAAGAGAGAAATAATTAAGGTAAAGAGAAAAATTAAAGGAGAGGGAATCTTTTGACCAAGACCTATCAGTGCTCTTTGTTATAAATCAAAAACAAATGACAAAATTAATATTTTTGATTGGTATTTTCTTAACCAAACTTAACTTTTCAAATGTTTTCAAATAGGCTTAAAATTTTATTGACACTTTCTCAATTAACATCAAGATTCAGGACAAAGAAAGTATATAGAGAAAGAGGACAATAGTTCTGCAACCTCATTCTGCAGTCTAAAACAACAAACAGGTAAAATAGAAAGAATTTTAAACAAGAGGATTAGCTTTGTCACTCAAAACATTGCCCCAAAAAAAATATTAAAAAAAAGAATATATAGATGCAGTTTCAGAGTCAGACTGTAAAACACTGAGAATTGAACACACTTGGGGAAACTAGTCTTCTTGGGCAAAAATAGCAACAAAATTCCTCACATGAGAGATCCTAGAATTCTCATCAGAGAAGAAAAGGGGATCCAGAATCCAACTCAAATTCAAATTCATCCATGAATAATAAGCTCACATGAAGTCATCATAATCGTCATAGCCACCATAGGTCTCAACAGCCGCCTCATCATCCGCCTTATCTACATGCAGTTGTTTCTTCTTCGCACCTGCAACCAACGTTGCACATTTTCATGAAGATTCATGTGAGAAGACTAAAGAAAAGAAGAGTTTTTGTTTGATTGGTGGTTCCAAAGAACCATGTTTTTGTGATTGTTTTTTGTTTGAGTGTTTGGAAATGAATTGTGTTTCCAATTTCATATTCAGAGAATATTAGCTAAACTGTTTAATCCTTTTTTTCATTCATTTATTAAAAATCTACTTCATGAGTAAGTTGGTAGAGGCAATTTGCTTGTTTTTTGTTGTAAATTTAAGGATATAGTAGAAGAAGGGTCGACATTAGAGTGGAGAACTGCATATTTAGATTGATGGTGATTCCAATAGTGAACTGCAGACGCACACAAAAGGAAAAAGGAAGGATAAGTTACCTGTCTTCTTTTTACCAGCATTGGCTTCCTTTTCTGCTTTAAGCTTTTCATTTGCAATTGCATTAACAGAAGAAGCTACATCCTTAGCAGTTTCAGCTTTTAAATCAGTCATTGATAGTCTCATCACAGCTTTAAGCAACCCAACATAATGGAAGCTTTTCTATTAAAATTAACAGAAAATTTTGTATCAGATATAATTCAACACAATAGTTATCACCGCATTATTAATCGACATTCAACTAACTAACCTCATAGGGACGCAACTTGTAAGAAATGAGTTCTGCATATTCTAGGAAATCGCTTTCAGATTTGGGGATGAAAGAATCAAGCGTCTTCTCATCACCTTTTTTAGCAAACAGTTCTGCAGTGGACTTGTAATCAGCTTCTTCCACAAGCCTGCACAAATAAAAAAAAAAATCAACAAGTAGAAACATCATCTCCAAGGAAAGGCTGGAAAAGGACTCATATAATATCCGTAAATGAATGAGAAAAACAATGAAGGGATGACAAGAACAGATGATAAGATCAATGCTCCATTCAGTGTGAGTGTTTTACCCCCCTTTTCAATCGAAGGGCTTTCAGTGGGGGAATCAAATCTGAGACCTCAATCTCTTAATTCAAGACTCTTACCACTGTGGGGGTCATGCTAGCATCCTCCACTCAACAAACAAACAAAAAACTCTAACCACTTGAACTACCCTCGGTGGGGTTCATCTTCACCGGGAGTTCAAACAAAATGTATGTGGATTAGATGTTTTCACCAATATAGAATACAATGAGAACTCGATATATGCATTCAACTAGTATGCTCAATCTTCATGCTTCTCGTATCAGTTTGTGATAACAAGGGGATTCAAAAATATATGTTCACATGATCTGTTGGTTGGTAAATTTGCTTATTAGTAAAGGATGCATGTTAATAACTTGATTAATACAGATAGAAAAATGATAAGAAAAAAAGCTGAGCAATAGTGTATTTATGCATTCCTAATAATTTCATGCACGTTGATAACAGGGATAAAAACTAATGATATGCAAAAATAACTGTAATATTCATGTATCCATTGAGTTTCTTTGAACTCTGAAGCCTAAGTCTCTCCTTCACAGTCAACTTCTTATTGTTACAAGAACTCGTGATATTAGCAACTAAAATATAATAAAATATTTACTCAGAGAAATTCACCTTTGTTGGCGAAGTTTTTCTGCCAAGGGATCAAGTGATGGTTCCTTTTCTACTTCAACAGTTTTCCCTTTCTTATCAGTGGCTTTTGCAGTTGATTTTTTGGGGACCTTTTCAGCAGGAGGTGCAACAGGTGCAGGAGCCTGATAATATACCATTGCAACAGTAGACAAAGTCATCAGAAAAGATATATATTTTCTAATAGTGTGTTATGCCTGCTCTGACTAATAATAGGCTAATAGAAGAAAAGGTTGATTGAAAAGCATCAATTGGAGTTGCCTACAGCAGCACTTTATTCTGGTTGAAAATTGAAAATTAAGTTACAAAATTAGCGTTAAGACTAGAATTATGAAAAGAAGAAAACTTCACAAGCACAAAATCACTTCTAAGATTTATGCCAAGTAGTTAAGATATTGGCAGGCTATAACACTCAATGACAGCATTATTGGCATCCAGATAAATAAATCAAGAAAGAAAGAACATTACTGGAGCAGGCTCATCCTCGTCCTCCCAAGAATCTTTTATCTCATCATCATCCGCATCTTCATCATCCCACAAATTTCTTGTTTGATCCTCTTTAATGACAATTGAAACAGGTGCATCCTCCTCTGTAAAGTTCAAAAGGAAAAAGATGAAACATGGCCACCCTTGTTCTTGTTGCTCTTTATTTTGACAGGTGAAACTGGTATTAATTTGTTATTTCTAATAAATAGCAATTGTGTACGCTCGAAGACTAAAATAAATCTATCGGCAATGCTACTGAAAAAATATGGTATTACAAGCAATGGACTATACTCAAGATCCCATGACATGATGGATCATGCATATTATCTCAAAAGTATTGACTATTATGATTGTTGAAGACATGTTGCAGTAATATCATAATCAGGTTACATAGATTAAGCTTCCCATAAACTAAACACATTCATGTTTGAGTTTCTTGTGATCATCTAAGCCCAAACACATATATCATCAGGTATTTCTATTCATACTTGATTTTGGTGTATAAAAAAAAGGCATCTAAAGATGTGATGGTAACAAGAGGAGATCAATGAAAACATTCCATTAAAAATGATGAGCAGCAGCATACTAAAAGGGGATCAAGAAAAAGAAAGTATTACCCCAATCGTCCATTTCAATGTAGTAAGCCTTGCACCTTATAACTTCTTCAAACTCCAACTAAAAAGTGAACAGAAAGCTGCATTTAAACAGGAAAAGAACGATGTTAAACATTTCATTGTATGGGCTCCAATAATCAAAATCTGAAAGACCAAAACAGGAATAACTTATCAAATCTTGAATGGGGAATGGGGATGCAAAAAATTATCTTTTGACTATGCTTGTTCTGTTTTAGATAGAATCGAAATCTCCAATTTAACTACCAAAACCCCCTTAAAAAGATCTAAACGCTAATCAATATAAACAAATTGTTTTCTTCTCCAGCAACTGGTTCGATGGATAACGCAAAAAAGACGGATAATTGGCTTTAAAAATGATAAATTTAACAAATTTGCATCAAAATAGATGCAGAAATCAGTGAGAAATCAATAACCTTACCTTAGATTCGCAACTGAGAATAAATTGAAATCAGTTTCAAGAAACCCTAAAAGGGATTTGTAAAGAGAAGTGAAATCGTGATGTTATTCAATCGCCGAGCGCTTATAATAGACGATTTGTACTTGTTTGGTTGGACCCGGAGTTGAATCGCGGCGACTGCAGAGTGAGAGCCAGACGGAACACCCCCCACCCAGCTGCTGTCTTGAAATAGCCTGAAATGTAAGATTTCAGTTTATATATATTCGACATCTGAACCGGCTCAAAATAGGGTTTGGATTTTGAACCGGTTTGACAAATATTTATTACATATGTAGCATGCCATTAATCAATTATGAAATAGATCTAAATAAATAATGTATGTTTTTTATACATTTGAATTAGATTAAATTCAATACTCATTTGTGCTTATTCTATATTCTATAACGAGGATTAATAAACTCAATGAAAGATTCAACGAAAGGTTCAACGAAAGATTCAACGAAAGCAGGTTTACGAATCCGACGTGGTCTGCCAGGTGTCTCCACGTCCCAAAAGCGCTCATTTCGGGTCCCGAAACCACTCATTTTGGGAAGAAAAAAAATTCCGAAATGACCGTTTCGGGACCTGAAATTACCGTTTCGGGACATTTTAAAATTTTCTCTCTCCTACCCACGTGTAATGCCACGTTGATTCGTGGACTTATTTTTATTGAATATTTCGTTTATCATTTTTCTCTTATAATTTTATAAAAACAACAAAAATTAGAAAAATAGCAATACCTTTACCCAACTTTTGAAATCGAAATTTTTAGTTTTTAAATAAGATTATTATTACTTAAACTATTATAATGGTTATATTTTTCTGCGATTTCTATAAGGACCTAGTTATAATATCTTATAACTAGTAAAACCAATTAACTAAATTTATTATATTGAATTTTTTATATAGTAAATCATATTTAATTTGAATCATTTACTAATATTCTTACATTTATATTTACTATGGACAAAAATAATAATTAAAGCTACAAACATTCAACTAAGAGCATACTTATTCATGACAAAAAAATAGGTAGGGATGCTGCTTATAGTTCATCTTGTGAATCAAATGGTTGGTCATTCCATGACCAAAATTATAATCATGTCATTGGTCTTGTCATTGGTCTTAGTATTTTTGTCAAATTATGAAAAAAATCACAACCAAACTCATCCAATAAAATGTTGTCATTTGTCAGCATTTGATTAGTTGCCCAGATTTTCTTTTATCTCTTATTTTAATTTAGTATTATTTATAATTTACAAAAATAAATAAAATATATCAAAATTTATAATTTTTCGAGATCTATAAATAGAGACCACTCATGTTATATTTCGGAGCACAAAAAAAAATCACAATTTTCTCAATTTTTACTAATTATCCATTTTATTATTTTTTTAATTTAAAAATAAAAATAATATTTTTTAATTCATGATCAAGATTTTGTTGTTCATGGATAAACACAATGACCAAAATCTTGGTCATAAAGCTCTTTTCATGATCATGACTATGATCATGACAAAAAAATGGGTCATGGATAAGGATGCTCTAAATATAAGTTACTTTGAAAAATAAAGAGTAAGTTTATTTATGGGGAGGATCGGATTTCCTATTGAATGGGCCAAAAGATGCGGCATCATTTAAAATTAGTGTAATTTAAAAACTTTTGTAAAGTCTATGTATATTTTTTATGTAAATTTTTATAGTCTTTGGCCCATTCAATTTGAATAGCAGATTCTCCCCTTTATTTATTGAGAAGGAATGTATAAAGATTACTAAAATATATATGATATTAAGAGATAATGAAGTCATTTGTAGTTTGAGAATTGATTTTGCCTCCTAACTTGAATCATTTACTAATGTGGTGTTGTTTAATGGAAGTCAATATATATGGAAGTGAGTTTGAGATTAATTTTGTATAAAAGTGTTTTAAGTTGTTTATGTTGAACTTTATTTCAAAATTGATTATTAAAGTTTGCGCCATATCAGAATGACAAACATTGTGTTTTCCAACTCAAAATAGAAAATTACTTCATTTTTGTTACATGTGATGTGAGTACTTTGGTTGTGATAAAATTGATGAAACTTTTTGTCACAAAGTCGGGTTTCATATTCCAACATTTATTACTTTTGAAATCAATACAATTGTAACCTGTTCATTTACTGATATTTTAGTATAAACTCTTGATCATGCCTATTGTAAACACAAACCAAAAACATTAATAAGTCACATCATTTTAGTCACTGTGTTTTTCTTTTTCTTCTTAATTTACTATTGTCTTTGCATTCTTTTTCAAACTAGTGTTACAGAGTCAAGCACGTGAGAGTCTTTCTAGAGGGTATCTAAAGATCCTTTCAAATATTGATCATTGATCCATCACCGATGCAGTAAGTAAACTTGTCCTGGTATCCTTTTAGTCTGCAGGTTTGAATACCTTTATCTAAGCTATTTGTAGGCGGCAAATCGAACTCTCATTCGTCGTCTTTGAATCTGTCCATCCTTGCCAAACTTCCTACTATATCTTCATTGTTATAGATGGAAAAGAAATACAAAAGGGGTTTGAGAACAAGTGAAGAATAGAATGAAAAATCAAGTTTCTAGTGTAGAGTGGCACTCATTTTTTACACTAAGAAATGAGAAAGAAAATGCATATAAAAAATAGAGTTTAAGATTTTTTTTTTATTCAATTCTTGATTACACTCATAAAATTGTTGAAATGTTATGTTCCCGATTGTAAACAATATCTACTCCCACGACAAAATGATAGAACTCCCAATTAAGATAGAGGCTCAGATGACGACAAAATGATAGAACTCCCAATAAAGATAGAGGCTCAGATGGCGACAAATTGATAAAGGCTCGGATGGCGACAAAATTTATTGAGGCTCATATGGCGACAAATTGAGCCAATGAATACATAGATTTCAATTTTATGGGGTGCCATCCTGCTATGCATCTCAAATGAATTTGAATGGAAAAAACTTAACTTATTTGAGATAACCAGAGTAAATAGTGATTATGAACCTCTTATGATCAGCCAGTAGATAGCCAAAGCTTTTCAACCTTTGACTTGAATACACCTCCCAAAAACCATAAATACAGTTTAGGATTACAACCTAATACCTTGTACCAATATATTATATATCTCTAAAACAAGGGTTAATAAAGCTCCAACAAAACTACACATTCATTTCAAGTTTTCAACATACAAAAGGCAAAAATAGTAAGAATTCAATGTTAATATTAAGAACCAACTCACAAAGAAAGAATCTCAGGATCAAATCTGGAGTATGTCTAATTGAGATACAAATCTACAAAACAAAAGAACCAACTCATAAACAAAGGATCTCAGGATCAAATCTGGAATATGTCAAATTGAGATACAAATCTACAAAACAAACCCTTTAAGATACTCAGGATCTCTTTTAGCTCGTTCCTGAAACTTCTTAAACCATCTATCCAATATATTCATTGGCACAACAAGTTTACTACCATCAACATTACAATATGACTGCATAAAATTGAACAGATTTTCCCCAACTTTCATAGCCAAATGTTCAATCCTTTGACCTGCTGTTACATCTAGTGAAGGAAGGGTAGTCAGATCCTCTACTGAAACACCAATCTTTGCAGAAAGAGGGACTGCGTCCGCTGTTGGCTCAGGCCATGGCAAAGTCAACACAGCAGATGGGCGGGTAAGGGTGATTGCGCCACAGAAAAAGAATTGCGATCCGGGCGATTGAATATACACAGCTAATGCTTTATCAGGAGGAAGAGTCATACCATTGAGAAGAAAGATACAGACTTCTCTAATCGAATCATACGCTTCCCCTGTTGAAAATCAAACAAGTTTGTGAATCTGGTTGTTTGAAACATTTGGGTACATGTATAACTATGTAAAGAGAGAAAGTAATTTGATTTGAACTTACCCACGAAGGTATTCATGTCTAGGAGCCAATGGGTAGTGTCAATTTGGGCGAATGCGGAGATATCCATTGGAAAGCTCCGATTAGGGAAGACGACTCCGAACATTTTTGTTGTTCTTTTTGAGAATCTATACTTCGCAGAGAGAAAATGAAGAAAAAATTGGGTGTTGTTAAGCAGCGCGGAGAAGAATATGTATAGACTGATGTTGTTTGAGAGAAGAGAGAAAAGGGACTAGGGAGTGTTCATCCGACATCTAGTAGCTTCTAGAATCGCTACTTTCTTCTTTAAGCAATTCAACATCTATTTAGGGTTGTGGTTAAAACTTATTTTTTTTAATACAATTTAAGGCTTTTTAAATATGTAATTTGATTTTTTTTAAACTTGTTAAAATGTTAAATAGTAAAATTTGGGCTCTTTAAGGTAATTGAGATTTTTATCATTTTTTTTTTCAAAACTCACCATTTAAAATGAGATGTTTTTGTCTTTGAAATATCATTTACATATTGTTTACATGATATTTACAATTAAATAAATAAGATTCGGGTTAAAATCCTTAATTGGTTGAAATTCGCTAATTAAATTAGTAAGATAAATAGTTTATTTATTATAAATACTAAATAGATAATAAGTTGACGAGGTTAAAAATGTTAGATTGTTTTGTATAATTTTAACAATAAATAATTTAAAATGACGAGATTTAACAAAATAAATCCAAAATTCTAATTTGCACAAAATAATAAGCCTTAGTCTGACCATTAGACTCTTATAAAAATATTAACTTTTAAATACTTCATTTTCTGCTCATTACCCTCAAATCGTAGAAATTGATTCAAGCAAAAAAACGATAAATAAAACGAAACAAAAACATATATAGTCATGAAAAATCAAAAATGCAGAAATAGAGCTCTCAAAAAATTGAGAAAAAAATGCATAATGAAATTGAAAGTTTGAAGTTTGAAATAAAAAATAATGGAATATGGAAGGTTGAATACAACAAAAGGTCAAATCTCAACGGATTCAAAAATCAAATTACGAAATTGATGTTCTAAGCAAATAAATGAGAGATTGTGTTAAGTAAGGAAAAACACAATAAACTATTGTCCAACTCAATATTCAATATCTTCATGATTTAAATTTATTAAAATAGGAGAAATCTAAGAAGATAGTTAGCTGGTCTATGGAAACAATGAGGAACTTATGAAGTGCCCAAAAACCAAGACTTACACTATCATAAGTAATTCCAACTGAAAAGTTAATAAAGTTTGAAAGAAAAATACAGAACAGAAAGGTGAAGATCATAAGATATAAAGACAAAACTTATTTGGGAGATTTTAAACCAAAAGTTGAGATTCTTAAATCAATTTTTAAGTTTAAATTATCTATTGAAGTTGAGGGAAAATGCATTAAAGAATGAGAAAATGTAGTTGTTAAGGACTACATGGGTATGAATCGTGTATCTTTCTCAGTCACTAAGGATATTTTACTAAAGCAATGAGATCCTATGGGACTAGAAAATGTATCATCAAATATCCATGATCTCTATTTCTTGAAATTCAAGCAGAGAACAAATCTGGAAAACATTCTAAAGTTGGGACACGCATATGTTGGGTCAAACTATATGAAATTGAAAAAATGGTCTGAAAGTATGAATCTACTCAACAAACCGAAGGAAACAACTCAAATTTGGTTCAAACTAAGGAATTCCATCTCATATGTATAATATAAAAGTACTTAGACATTTCGCTAGTCTCTTGGGGAAACCATTATATATGGACCAAATAATAGAGGAAAACGAACACATCACATATGCTAGGATAAGCATTGAAGTGCATCTTAGAAACACTTTACCAACAAAGATGACAGTAGTTGACAGAAGAGTCAAACCCACATACATGAATATTACCATGGATTGGTTTATGGGAGGATTATGGAGAGCTGAAATGGGCCTTATTGTTGCTATGTACTCGGAATGGTTTAAGGGACTAAAGAAATGTACGAGAATTCATATTCAACAAACTTGACAGGTGTGAGGTGTAGATTTTTCTAGTGGTTGGATCGAGACACAAATATGCATTTTGATCGACCGAGTAACCTATAAAAACACATACAATAGATTTTGGTGCAAATTTATGGTTAACATATGGTTTAATCTAGGGAAAACAAAAACAATAAAAATACTTTAACTTATGATAATCCGGAGAAATTTTGAGTAATTTGGAATAGGGTGACTTGTATCCAAGAATTGATATTGTGATCCGATTGATGAGATATGTGGTTGTTGTCATGGCGTGAGGCCAATATGTGAGGGGAAAACCCGGGTGATGGAGAAGAGAGAGACTGGTTTCGGAAATGTGCTGATTCAAACATTCATAAATTTCATTGTGTTAAAGTGTATGAGGTGGGGTGGTGTGATGGCTTATGCCATTAGTGCTTAAAAAGGGACGGAGACCAATATACTCTCCACCATTATCCGTGTAAAGAATTTTGATGTTATGATGATTTTTTTTTTCAACAAGCGATTTAAA
Source organism: Impatiens glandulifera (assembly GCF_907164915.1). Taxonomy (NCBI): domain Eukaryota; kingdom Viridiplantae; phylum Streptophyta; class Magnoliopsida; order Ericales; family Balsaminaceae; genus Impatiens; species Impatiens glandulifera. Next base: position 36,872,030 of record NC_061866.1, read on the forward strand.
TTTAGAAAAAAGAGTTTGCAATAAAATTTATGTTTTATCGGATATAGTCAAATATAGAGAGTGAAATGATCAACAAACATTCAATAGTAGTGAAGACCATCAATTGATAAAACATGGGAGGTCCATACATCAGAGAAAATTATTTCTAGAGGATAAGATGATTTAAGAGTGAATTAATCAAAAGAAAGTTTATGACTTTTGTTTATTTGACATTAATTACAATCTGATTGCTAGAATTTATTTAAACCCAAAGAAAAATGTTACCGATTAAAAGTGAAGATGGAAGATGAGAGATGCCCACGTCTATGATGCCATGAAGAAGAGAAGTCTATGCGGACAAAGTGGACATGCAGGGAGTTGGATGGCCAGAGATAGAGTCTATCCACGCATGAGCCTTTGTGGGTTATTTGGACTGTCTACAAATTCTTTACATGGAAAGAGATTGGCAGGAAAACAACAATAGAGTTAGTTTGTTTGGTAAACTGGACAACATAAAGGATTTGTTGTTGCATAGAAGGAACGCATAACGTATTTGAGAGGATAAATCATTAAGTAAAAGTTTTCTAGAAATGAGAGATGTTTAAACATGAACTGTTACCCATAAATAGTGAGTGTATACCCGTGTACGGATGATGAAGCACTAGATTGACAAGATCATTGGTGATGTGATGCGCGTCACTATCAACTAGAAAATTATTTTGAGATGTTCCAGCGGTTGTAGCATGGATTTGAACCTGTCCAGGGTTAGCAAAAGAGTCACAATGAGGCGGTGGGACACATGATGCTGCTTCTTGAAGGTGTGACACTGAGACAGAACATGACCCTTGACATTGCACCATTGACATCGACCAAGAAACAATTTGCGATTGCTAGGACGTGAAGTGGATGATGCAGAAAATTTCCCAGGCCAAGTTTTTTCAAAATGGTTGGGTCGAGTCTATGCATTCAAGGCTGTCATGGGAGTTGGAGTTTTTCGTTGAGCAACAAGGGATAGTTCTTGAATGAGGAGTTTCTTGAGAATGTCATCAAATAGAATTACAGTGTCTCTTGCATTGACTCCATCAATGACAGCTATGTAACTATCGTTGAGGACACGCAAGGCATGATTAGTCATGTCTTCAACGAAGACAAGAGAGCCAAGGGAGGCAAGGAGATCTGCAATTTTGCTTTAGATAATGCATGTAGGTGGTGATGAATTGGATACCTTTGGATGATGTGTGTAAATGCTCCTTTAAGGTTGCGGGATGCCTTGACATAAGTAAGCTAAAGAAGAGTCTAGAGATCATGTGATGTCTTTGTTTGAGATACTAGGGATGTCACTTGAAGGGAAAGTGTGGTGAGGAGAGCACCGTATATAAAACAGTCATGTCGATGCCAGATTTGATAAGCATTATTCAGAGTTGTCATCGGAGATTCAAGGGTGGTGGAGACTGTTGTTGTCGGTGCAAGAAATGATCCATCTAAATATTGAGAAGATCATAGCCATCGAGGAGAGCTTCAACTTGAAGTTTCCAGGTGAGGTAATTGGAGAGAAGAAGTTTGGTGACACTGTTGAGAGTGATGCAAGTGAAGGTTTTTAATGACCCATTAGGGTTGCTAATAGAGGAAAATTTGTTGGTGGCCATGAAAGGCAAAACAAAAAAGGAGCGGCGTCTTGTGTTGAAAAAAATTAAGGGAGAAAAGGATCGTGTATTACTCTGATACCATGTAGGAAAGAATATTTAAAATGAATTTTATATATTTGTTACAGCATCTACAAGTTCCTGTTTATACAAGTTTAACAACATGGGAAGAAGGAGAATAAGGCTAGAAAAAATTATGTTTTCTAACTCCACCAATTTAGTCTAAATACAAGGAAATTAGATAACTAATTATTATAATTGTTACACATTACCTTATAAGGCGCTGCACATGACATTGTTAACTGAAAAAAACTAAATATTTTTATGAATTGAAAAAATGTGCTGCACGTGACCTTATAAATCGCTGTAATAACATTGTTAACTAGAAAAAACTAAATACATATAACTTATAACTACAAAACTAGAAAGTTAGAAATAAAAATATTGGTTTTCGATAGCAAAAACAAAACAACAAAAAGCTAGAAATAACTTAAATTTAAAAGTTTTCAACATTGGATGAAGTTTCAGGAACGACATCCTCCTGAAAAGTAAAAGACTTGTTATTTTTGCGATACAAAATATGGTTTTGAATGGAAAACAAATAGTGTTTGAAGGCTTACAATTTTCGAACGACAAATAGACGAACGACGATCTAGGATTTTTTCAAGACAAGCTGAAGAACGACGATATATAATTTCTATAAGGTTTGGATACGATTTTCGCTAGAGAAAGAATATAGAAGGAGACGATTTGACGACAATGAGCTCTAAATAAATTTAGAGATTTGTGGTATTACTTTCTCTCTTATTAAAACGTTGTCACGTAGATTTGTGGTATTATTTTCGTTCTAAACTCGTTGTCCTTTTATTATTTCTTTATTTATATATAGACATAACTTATTTATATATTAACAGGTCAATCATTTTAAATATTTTAAATATTTTCTTAATTTAAATGTTTTTTAACTTTGAAGTAATAGTTAAGATACTTTTTTTTTTAAATTAACACTAGGAGTGATATTAAATTAAAATTATAAAATAGATTTTTTTTACTTATTTATTAAATTAATGTAAAAAGTTTTTAAATAATACATCTTTATTAAAACTATGAGATCTATTACATCTATAAAATAATATATATATATATATTATAAACTTGTTAATTTTTTTAAAAAATAACATATTAAAAATATTTGTAATTTTATAAATTAAATGGAAGGAAATTATTTAAATATAATAAATTATATTATTAAAAGTATTAAATAATTTTATTATATTTTTGTTGTTGTAAGGTTAATATTGAAATAATTATTTAAAAAAAAAATAATAATATTTGAAGAGATGTGAACTTAAGATTGAAAAGATGTGTCTCTTCAAATAATATTATAGTAAATAATATAAAATAATATTAACAAAATCAATATAAACAAGCCAGTTATTTCTAGACGGACCAAACAGGCCTTTAGTTTTTTGCATAGGTTTTCATGACGGAAAGGAAACGGGAAACTTGAAAGAGAAAAAGGAGAGAGAAAATCGACGGTATACGAAGGGCTCAAGAAGAGAGTCCTAGCCTAGGGTTTGTTCTATCTTTTAACCCAAATTCATAAACCAGCTTTGGAAACATACGCTGCGAGAACGTAATACAACCCAAATCGGTAATCTCATTCTTCTCTTTTTGTTTCAAAGCTCTTATTTTGCTGGATTTCTCTTGAATATACTCTATTTTCATATCTGTGCCCTAAAGGGATATTACTTGTTTCGAATTCCTAAAAGGGTATCTTAAATCTTTCAAAAAACCCGATTTTTCATCGTTTCAATGAGTGGGTTGAGTATTGAAACTCGTTCAGCATTTCGTTGTCTAATTTAACCTCTTGATTCGTCGTTTTTTGCTGTTACTGATTACCTATTTATCGTTTTATTGATGTCTGATATCTATACTTTTACAGAAGGTAAAAATCTCTGATTAAAGAACAAGGTTTTCTTTATTTGAGGTGGGTTTGTGGCTGTTTCTTTGTCAATTATGGAGGTACAGTCTTCAGGGAAACCAATTGACCAGCTTCTGGAAAAGGTTCTTTGCATGAATATTCTGTCATCTGATTACTTCAAGGAGCTTTATCGATTGAAAACTTACAATGACATAATTGATGAGATCTATGGAAATGTTGATCATGTGGAACCATGGATGACTGGGAACTGTAGGGGTCCGTCTACTGCCTTTTGTCTTCTCTACAAGTTCTTCACTACGAAACTTACTGTTAAGCAAATGCATGGGCTGTTAAATCATCCGGATTCTCCTTACATAAGAGCTGTAAGTTAGATTCCTTCATTTTAATGTGTACATGTGAGGGCAATGTGGATGGGTTGTAGTGTCTAATAGCTTTAATTGTGAAAAATATGGTTTTGCAGGTTGGATTTCTCTACTTGAGGTATGCTGCAGATCCAAAGACTTTGTGGAAATGGTTTGAGCCCTATATCAAAGATGACCAGGTACTTTTGACAGAAGATACAAAATTGTCAAAATTGATATGTATATTATAACTACTAGTGATTGGAAATTTTCTGTCTCAACCATGGAGGCTATAAAATAAGTATGTTTTTTACATTTAATTGCTTTAAGGCTTGAGAAACATTCCTGACCATGTATTTTGACCAATAAGAGATCTCTCCTATGCACCTTAAAAATATGGCACCTGCATATTAAATACATAAATGCTTCAGGTCAGAGCTTCCTTCTTCCGCTTAGGCATTGTTTGATAATACAACTTATCAAAGTTTCTTTCCTCTTGGCATTGTTTGATAATACAACTTATCACTTAATCTAAATTATTTAAAATTGCTTAATTATTTAAATTCAACTCAAATAAGTTAAACTTATTAAACTTGGAAAGTTGGCTTTATTCGGTAAGCAATGAATTACGTCACTCGGTAATATAGTAAGAGCGTATCAAAAGAAGTTAGTACAAGGGTAAAATAGTTTAACCCCTATAAATTTAATCAAATTACGTTACTACTTACTGTAAGGGTAAAATAGTTTTAAAGTGTTTTCCTGACATGAGTTCCACATATCTAATTAACTTACGTATAAAGTACTTTAAATTCATTTGGTTTATTTTATATTTATTTTTAATGCACTCAACTAATTCAACACTTCAACATTCAACACTTAATTTTCAGTTTTATCAAACACACCCTTAAAATTCCTATTTCACTTGAAGCTTCATTCCAGGGATTACAAAAGGGTAATGTTTTATTAGTTAGTTGGTTTTGTTAGTTTATTTGTCTATTTGTCCTTTCTACTTTCTTAAGATCTTGTGGGGTGCTACTTTTATGGATTTGCTTATCTAGTGGTCCTGCTTAACTCTATTGATCCCATTTCAGGAATTCTCCCCTGGGTCAACTGGTCATATGACAACAATGGGTATTTATATACGAGACCTACTACTTGGACAGGTCAGTTCCCATGCTGAATTTCTATATGAGATCTATTACTCCCAATATTTGTATAATATGTTACATGTGAGTAATTAGTTAATAAGAAAACATTTTCTTATAATGAAGACCTGTCGAGCCTGTAGAATTCATGAGCTTATTTTCCTTTTTACCTAATTCTTTGCCGGGTGTTCCATCATTTGTGCCCTTATGCTGGATAGGACACATTAGTCATTAACATATTCTTCTTTTTGCTGTTTTTTTACGTTTCCTGAAACTAGGTGCATATTTTCTCCCTTTGACCTTATTATTTATCTTTTTTCTTTTCTTTTGGGGGAGGTTTGGTGATTAAAATAGTGCAACATTTATTATCAGTGTTAGCTAATGCATTTCTATGACATCAAGCAACGCCTTAGAAACCCAAGCTTTGTCGAAGTCTGAGTTTGATTTCAGGGAGTGAATTGGCGGTACACGGACTTCTTCATACATTCTCTCTAGAAGCAATGACAAGTGAAATCAAGGGGTCCTCACTGTCAGGTTATCTTGTTCTCTTCTTGCTGGCATACCTATCTGGAGGGTCTTGTGATCTTTCATTGCATTGAAAGTTTCAAAAGCAAATATTGAATAACTCAGAAACATAAACAATTGATGAAAAAGTAGTATACTTTAGCATAATGCATACTAGGCTTCATTTTAGACCAATAGATCTTCTGGTTTGGGCAAAGAATAACATCATCCTACATTTTTTAAACTCACTTCAATTTTTCTTTGCTTTAAACTATTTGAAATTTGTATGCTAATATCAATGGTGAAGCTTTTGGTGTATACATGCATACCCTTCAAGCTTATTGTCCCTTCAGAGTGGTTCCAGTGAAATTTTATATTGGAAAGCTGAAAAATTGTTATTATAGCAGCGAAAAAGTGTTGTAGTATAGACTACTTGGGAACATATAAAAACTATGAAAGACCATTACCTTAAATTCACGGGCGAACGTAGTTGCCCCGACAATTAACTTTTAACTTCAAGTAACACTTAATTGTTTGATCAGTAATTTCCGTGAGAATTATGTTTCATTAACTTTGATGTTGCTGAGATGTAGGTTAATAGTGATAGTTTTCAATGTGAGTGAAGGGATGAACGTCATTCTTTTCTTAAACCTTGTGTTCCTTAAGCTTGACTTGAGAAATATAGACCTTGTTTGATGTTATTTATTTGGATTAAATTTAAATGATCCAACATCTCATCATCAACTGAAATATCTAGATACCTTACTTTATTCTTTGTATTATTTTAAAATATTAAATACTAAGGATATTTTGGGCCTTGAGAGATTAGTTCCAAATAACCTAGTATCTAGTTCATAACTCATCATTCAAATCATCAACCAAAAGTCCCTCTATTTATTTATTTATTTATACACCAATGTTTTTTTTACCAAATCACCTAATTTTCAATAACCCACTGAAAGAAAAGGTTATTTGAAATAACCAATTGGTTATTCAGCAACCCTAGATCAAAGAGGCCTTGATCATTTGACCAAAACAAAACATGTCATCAAGCATGATTTAAAAAAAAACCTAGATTATTTTGAAATAACACCACAGCAAACAAGGCCTTTGTTTATGCATTTTTCTTTTCCTTGAGACCATTTTTTAGTTCCATATTCTGTATCTGTTTGTGTTAGCTAATTGCAAAATGCATTTTATTGACAGTCACTCTTCGACAAATGTCAGCTTGAGTTATAGACAGATTACAATTCTTGGATTGTCTAGATTGTAAGATTAGTAGGTTCCACAATAGATTGACTTGTTTTTATGGTCCTTGATGTTTGTTTGACATTCACGTAAATTCAGTCCAACTTTCGAATTTTTGGACACAAAGATAAATACTTGGGAAATTCTTTTCTTATGATCTTGCAGTACTATTTCGATACACTATTTCCCCGCATCCCTGTTCCGGTATTGCGACAGATTGTGGCCAACCTCGAGAAGTTGAAGCTCCCTACAAAACATTGCGGTGCAACTGGAGACTCTACCCGAGGATCTGACGAGACTTCCCGTAGACCGCCTTCAGTCAAAGCTGCCCTTTCGGTCTCATTTGGTCAACGTGCCCCTCACCGCGCATCAACTAGGGATTCATCACCTGTTCGTCGCACCTTGCCACCTTCCTCGTATGAGAGAAATGGTGGCGGTGATGATGATTCTCGAAGATCTCCACGTGATCGCAGGAGCCAGAGTCGGGAGCTAACTGACCGAGATCACTCGGGCAGGGACAGGAGAGGAGACCGGGACAGGGAGAGTGACCGTAGAGACAGAGACAGGGAGAGTGACCGGAGAGACCGTGACAGGGACAGTGACCGGAGAGACAGAGACAGGCGCAGGGACAGGGACAGGGATTATGATAGAAGATCGAGGGATTATAGGAAAAGCAGTTATGAGGGTGAAAGATCGAATCGGGAGACTAGCCGACATAGAAGTAGGAGCAGGAGTAGGAGCAGAAGTGAAAGTGTTAGAGCTTATCAAGATGATGTGCCAGCTCGTGAAGACAGGACATCGGCATCTAGCAATCTGGCAAAACTTAGAGATCTTTATGGCGATCTGAACAAACAAAAGGATGATTCTTCAAAGGATAGGAATCCTGGTGGTAGGGATAGTGGAGCTGAAGAAGTTATCAGGCTTGGAGGCTCCACCTGGAAGTAGTAGTAGTGGTAATATTGTTGGTTGGCCTTCTATTTTGCCCTGCCTGCCCCCAAGGTTATAAACTCTCTTTTAGTTCTTTTTCTTCTTGAAAGTAATTTCATTTTTAAGGACAGACAGGCAAACATTTGTAATTTCATATTGGATGATGATGAATTTTAACATGTAATTTTGAATTGTGATAAAATATCCATATGATGTATACTATGACTTTCTTTTTATTTGGTATTTGCCATCTTCCTTTTATTTGGTATTTTAAAATGTTTTAGTGTATGTCAAATTGAACATAATCCAAATTTAGATCTCCTGAACAAGCCCTTCTTGTAAGTAAATATGTGAAATCTAATAAACTTGAGCTCACTTACTCTTTTAAAACAAGGCAAGTATAGCTCAGATCTCTTCAATGGATTTAGGTTGGATTGTGTCCTTTCTTTTGTCGACGATTCCGAGTAAGAGGTTGAACCCAGTGGTGCTATTAATATCGCAAGTCAATTTGTAAACTCATCCGAGTTTGCGTTTCTACCTAAGGAAAACCAGTCACGAACCCAAAAAATTCTCCTCGACTATATTTGTTTTATTGAGAATCTTGCCGGAAGTGGTGTTTCCAGTGCCAAGAGTTATGTAAACATCGTATGCTAGCTTTGTCTCATATGTTACAAAATTGGAGTCAAATTGTCATTTTATTAAGATCGAAACTTAAAAATATACATATATGGTTAATAGTACAACCTGATATATTAAAATTAATCTAGTAAGCAATATAGATTGATTAAAGTTGTAATGTACTGAGAATTTGTATATATAAGAATAAATCTTATTTTTTTCATCATTGTTTAATACAAAAGTTTATTTGAAATTAGTTTTATTTGTATAATAATAGAGTTAGATTAAACTAAATTTACAATATATTGAAAATGAAATATTGAATATATAAGATCGTATATCTAGATAAATATACATCCCGGGCAAAATTTATTTTCACCTATAATTAGAACAATTTTGAGTTTTTAACAACACAATCGACATAAACAGGGATAACCATTTCTTGATAAGTAGAAAACCCATGTTTATTTATAATTTTATCATATCAAACAACCGAGAAAGCTTCTTCTCCATCTGGAAGCACGATGTCGAGCCTCATCATAGATTTGTACTTGAGCGGAACTTTAGCGCCTGCCTGCGTACACAATTCAACCACAGCCGGTGCCTTCCCATAAAACCTCTTAAAAGTACTCTTCAAAGGCGGGCCATCTGGATTTCGAACATGCCACACATAATTCGGAGGAAAAACCTCATCCACAGTCGCATCTTGCCAACCATGTTTCCCATCTCTCCATTGATGTTTAAATTCCCCGCAAAGTTTCGCATTATGTCCCCAAGGCCCCACATGGATCTCCGAGCAATACCCACACGCCTTCACCGTGTACATTTTGTTCATTAATTTTGATACTCCCCACTTTACCTTGTCGTAAGCCTTAAGTGTTTTCTCTGCAATTTGAGGAACTTCCTCCTCCGAATTTGGAGCTGGAAATCGTTCAAACGCTCTGTGAGTGTCGAACTCCATGAGAGAAGAATTCAATGTTTGCTGCCTTTTTGGCTCGTCGAGAAACCCTCCTCGATCGATTATTTTCCTGCCAATCATTCTTATGGGATCAGTTCGACGTCTTGAAGGGTATTCAGGTAATTCCACACCTGCTTGAATGCATAGCTCAACCAATGCGGGTATTCTGTCGTAATTAAACCTGGTATCATGTCTAATGCGGGGGCCAAAAGGGTCGTATAGATGGTATGACTCGATTGGGATGAGAATGTCGTTAATCGATCCTTTTATCCATGAATGGAAGCCCCTTCGATTCGAGCTTGTTTGACCATGGCAGTCTTGGATATCGTGACCAGTCTTGCTCACATGAACTGCCGAGCACTCACTGCAACAAATCAGCATTCTATATGAAAAGCCAAGTGCAAAAATATATATTTTTTCGATCAGGGGTTTATTCCCTGGGAGAGTCTAGCATGACCCACCGCCATGTCTCCAACTTAAATCAGAGCGTTTTTAGTAAAAATCAAACTTGAAACATTTGATATCTTAGATAAGACTTTTTCCACTTGAGTTACACAGATTGTTTGACATGTGATAATTTTTTTTGTTTTGTTTTGAAAACCAGGGTCATTCCCTGGAGGAAACTAGTCTCTGGAGGAAGAGAGCACAAACCCCCGAAAGACCTCCCAATTCAATGAGGACGTTTTTAGAGGGAATCAAACCTGAGATTTTTTGTCTCTTTGACAAGACACTTTCTATTTGAGAAAGTGTCTTAGTGGGTTAAATTTCACTTTATAATGCCGATAAAGATGTTAGATTGATTGACTAATAAAGTAGGCAAAAATACTGTGGACGGTTGATTTTACCTGCAAGCATGGACTGGTATAACATGCAACAGTTGCGCCACTCCTTTGATCAAAATGGTCCAGGAATTTAATAATTCATATGCAACTGGAACTAGATCAGGGACAAGAATTCCATTTTTTGGTGCTTCAAGTGTCTTCTCTATGCCCATATGAGCAAGCTTTCTGTCATTCCTTGCATTCTGCAATATTGTCTTCAGAGGCATTGGGAAAGGTTTTTTCTTTCTCTTTGGCAATATGGGAGGAAGATCAACATTTTGAGTAGGTTCTTCTTGTTTCTTGAAGTGGCGTCTCTTGGAGGGTCCCTGTTCACTGCAGCAACAGATTCCTAGTTTTGTCCGACCATTCTTTTGAATTTCAGTATGCTTAAACTGCAACGAAAAAATGAGGCCATGTCTTAGTTCCTAATGAAAACAGTTGCCCACATGGCTGAACGAGAAGATAACACATTTTTATAATTTTAAATAAAAATGAAAAAAAGAGAGTTGTAGTCTCGCTTTCAAATATTCATCCATGAAAATTGCATGAATACTCTTAAAACTAGAAAAGCTACATCGTTTTGCATCTCAATATGAAATGTGTATGCGTTTAAAGATGTCTGTTATCAATTTGCACCAAACTATTGAGTATTTTAATATTGCTCCCCATTTGAGGATCAGTTTTCTGGTTTTTGGGGGCATTGCTATTATCTTTATTTGTTTTAGATTTAATTCTCCAGAAACAAAACATTATTTAGTTTAGCATTAACCAATATGAGTATAATTATATGTCGAAATCAAAGATTGAAGATAAAGTATTGTATATTATCCCCATTATTGTTGGTATAAATACTAAGTACACTTTTCCCAAAAAAAAAAATACTAAGTACATCCCTTGTAGAGAGAAATCAAATTCCTAGAGTTTAGGAGAATCAAATCCCTAAGAATTAGGAATTTTCGGATGAGGATATTTAAGGATCTTATCCCTTGAATTAATTAATTAATCATATAAACAATTAAATAATAATAAGAGTAATAAAAAAACTATCTACATTATTGGATCAAATTGGACAATGAAATGGTAAATTTTACAAGAGACAAGGAAGAACCTGAAATGCAAGGGAATAAGACTTTAATGCTGGCAGATTGTCCTTCTTAGTTTCAACCAGGCCAAGGCGAACATCTGAATGATAATAAAAGAATCATACATAATCCAAATAAAGATGTTTCCACCTAAAAGAAAAAACATTCAAAGTTCAAATCTTTATTCAATGTGGAAAACCTGCCAGCTACCAAAACCAAATAAACAGCGAATGATCAAAATCATTATACTGCTCGATTTAGCCGTGAAATATGGCATCAAAACACTAGAAGATGAAGCATAATGGTAAGGAAGGCTACAAGAGTGCTCACCAATTTGAGAACAACTAGCTCCTGAAATAGATAATGCTGAAAAAGTTTGCAGCATATCTTGGGTATAGATCGCTGGTTATGCTCTTCACTGTCAAAGTGGGAAATATGATCAAAATCAGAGTTTGAGATAGTCTTGACATTTAGCAAGTATTAAGTGATTACTTAAATAAAGAAAATATTGACATGTAACCATTTATTTCCTTTTCTCAGGGAAACATGTAATTTTGTAATTAAAACTATTTGTACATATTCATCAGCCATATGAAATTTGATGCAGCTATTAAGATAGCATTTGCCCATATCTAAAGCGGTTCAGAACACCTTTCTAAGTAAAATTTCCCCAATGTAACAGGGTAGATAGCAAACAAAGAGATCTGTAACACCAATTCCCGCTCCTTTCTCGATTTATGTGCGTTGAAATTACATTCGCCTATTTCTTCTTCAGATTTTGATAGGTTGATGACTAACTCATCGTTGGTTCATCAAAGATAGAGAGAAAAGAAAGAGGGTTGAAAAGAAAATATCGAGAAAGTGTTTGAATGAAAAGGCAAGGCTTTGTTTTTATCGGTCACTCAGTTTGCTGGTTCGTTCGATCCTACCTATACCGATAGTGCCTGAACCCACTAATTAATTGACACATGTCAACGTTTGAATTCCCTTCCCTCACAAATTAACCCAACTCAAGTCAAGCCCAGCTATGGCTGACATAATATTTTAAGATTTATTAGTGATGAGCAAAATTAAAATTTAAAGGAGAAACTATGCATTAATTTATTATGTTATTCCTCATAAAATAAAATATATAATAAATTAATGCATAGTTTTCTCTTTTAAATTCTGATTTTGTTAATGACCAATAAATCTTAAAATTCAAAAATACCAACGTCAAACATTGTTCATAGTTGAGTTTGACTTCACGTGGGTCAATTTGTGAGAGAAAATCCGGGCCAAGCCATGCCAGAGCTCTGTACATTACAGTTAAAATTTAAGTCTAGTATGTACTAAACATTGACATGTGCCAATTAATTAGTGAGTTCATGCACTGTCTGTATATTGTATAGGTATGATCTATCAGAAAAAAAATAGAAAATTCATAAAGATGCATATATTTCTTTTTGTTCTTGTTGTTATAAAAGAAACAGGTAAATATATCTTAACCTACTTTAAAAAAACAGTTTAAATTGAAATGGACCTACAATTGGGCCTCAGCTACTAGACTGGGCTGGATTAGAAGAGAATTGAGCCGAATTTAAGATAATTTTAAATTAGCATTATCTATATGACTAAACAAAATTTAAATCAAATGGAATCCTATCAATATCAATCAATACAATGAATCTGAAATTTCTCATCTACAATAATATGACAAAGAATCGGATCATCAATAATCCAATTGAAGCTAGAAACATCTAAACAAAACTCCATTTCCAAATTGAAATCAAGACACCATTTCAAATATGAACGAATCAAAGCCTTACATAAACTGGGTCTTGTTCGGCTTGTGGTTATTTGAATAACACATCGGGTTATTGAAATAACCTTATTCAGATTGTTCGGATTGAGATTATAAAAAGTTGGGTAATTTGGTGAAAATACTTAAAAGTATTAAAATGAAATTGAGAATATTTTAGTATTTTAGTTGATAAATTGATCGATAACAGGACATATGCAAATTTTTGAATTATTTGAAGATGATTCAAATAACCCAAACCGATCAAGGCAAGAGTTTCATGAACAAGAGATTGATCCAGATAGCAATTAGAGTAGCCAATAAATTTGAACTAAGAATGGGGAATGTGATTGATTAGAAGAAAGAGACGAGAAAACAGATATAAACTCAACTAAACTCTTTGAGATTTTCATAGAATGAAATCTATTTTAACTGCTAGGTAGAATAAGTTAAGATGTGTCGTTAAATTGTATATTTTGAAGACTTTAGGAGCCTCCTTGTAGAATTTGTCAACATTATCTCTTCATCCCTAATTTCTCGGTCGTGAAGCTTCACATACTCTCATCTCAAAATTTAGGGTATTACAGTAGAGCTTTCAACTAAATCTAAATCATGAACGAACAAAAACTCTTAAGCAAATCGATTAAAACAAATTACCGGATTTCTTGCGGCTGCAATTCTCGCTACGGCGCTACTACCAGTCCGGATTGTCTTGCTCCGGTTGGTTTGAATTCGGATTGAAACGAAACAGAGAAGAGATAATTAGAGAAATTAGGGCTCAAATCCGGTCCTCTCTCTCTCTGCTTGAGGAAGGAGGCGTCTCAATGAGCCATGAATCTTCACTGTTTCTTCAACGGACAGCGTTTGGGCAAGGATCGAACGGAGTTCCTTCGTCTTCACTCTTCAGTAGCCACTCTCTTTTCTTCTTCTTTCGTTCGGGATTTTTTTGTTTGTTTTGTTTGTTTTGAACCGGATGGGCTGAGAATTAAAGAACTATGGGGTTGTTTGATTACAAGAGTCATTGGGCTGGATATCAAATAGGGTCCAACTCATGAAAAATAAATAAATTAAGAGTTCAAAATTATTTATTTAAATACATAATAGTTTTATAAAAAAAATATTCGACAAAAAAAAATATTTTAATTAAGGAAACTAGTATAACTTTAAGTATGATCCCGCTTCAACTCAAAACGTTTTCAGTTAAATTCATGACCTTTTGAGTTGTAGTCAAATGTTCTACTATTTTATATTATACAACTTTTTTTTATATAAAAAAATAAGTATCTGCGATCCTCTTTTTCAAATGTTCTACCTTATTTTGTTATAAAAAAAATAAAAAAAATTCAAAATTCATAATAAGAGTCAAACCCAGGGGCGGAGCCAGGATAAAAAATTACCTGGGGCTGACTCCAACTTGCATCTTAGATTTAACTTTCTATATTCCGCTTTTTTTTCAATAAAATTTCTACGATTATTCAAAGATGGAGACTCGTCATGCCCTCTTAATGCACACGTTTGCAAAGTGAGCCACCGAATGTTTTCAATAGTTGTTGTAAGCCGTAATCTGTTATTTTGTTTTTCATCTGAATACTATGCATTCAGTACTTTGTCAATATGACAAAGATATTCATTAGATTATCAAGATATTCAACTGTCCTATTATTTGGTAAAATATTACATCCTATATGCATAACAAAAGAGCATCTATCCTAATCATTAACTCGCTTTCAATATTTGAATTCATCTATTGTAAATGTAGGTTTTTGGAGTTGTTTATGTTCAAACAAGAAACATGGAAAACAAAAAGAAACATCTTTCAAAGGAGAGTATTCTAACCAAGTAAATTTCTTAAACCAATGACTTTGGAACCGTCGATTTTGATTTCCAAATTTGGTCGGCGGGTACTCATCCTTAATAGGTTGATATGACCACATCTTATATAAGCTCGTCTAATTTCATCCATTTTATTAAAAGAATATTTCCATATCGGAATACGTAATGCTAGATCAAGTTTAAGAGAACTTACATCAACATCAATTCTAAGAGATTTGTTAGGTTTTTGAGTAGGGATATCAAATTCTTTATTTAAATACTGAATCAAACCAATGTAATTATTTTAACTTGTTTATTAATATTAATTTATATTTTCTTATAAATTTTTTAAATAGTTTAAAATTAAGAAATATAAAACACTATTATTATTTTAATTTTTATATTTTACCCTTTTAAATAATTTGTATTATTAATTATATTAAAATAAATAAAAAATAATGTATAATTATTATATAATCATAATTTTAAAATAAATAATATTATTATATAATTTACATTATTTTATATATAATTTTTTATATTTTATTTATATAAATAAATCTTATTTATATATTAATTAAAATTTATAGATTATTATAAATATTTGTATATTAGAAAATATTGTTAGTATAAAATAAAATAATTATGAATTAATTTATAGATAAAAATTATATTTTAAAATATAATAAATTAAAGTTATTTATATAAATAAATCTTATTTATATATTTATTAAATTTTATGTATTATTATAAATATTTGTATATTAGAAAATATTGTTAGTATAAAATAAAATAATTATGAATTAATTTTTAGATAAAAATAATATATTAAAATTAAAGATGAGGCTAACTAGACTAAGAGTCATTTGTTAAATACATATATAAAATATTTTGTTTTAATATTTTAATTTAGGTGGGGCTGGAGCCCACCGCCCCTGGTCAAACCAATCTGAAATGTTGACATTTTTATCTTATTTCGTTAAAAATAATTAAAAAATAGTCAAATCAATTTAAATTAGTGACCTCTTAATTTGTAATCAAATACTCTACCACTCTAACTATACACCTTATTTTATATATAAAAATAAAAATAAAAATAAAAAATAGACTGAATCTATAATAAGGCCAAACCAATTTGAAATGTTTACATTTTCTTTATCCTATTTCACTATAAACAAAATTAAACAAAGTAAATAAAAATATTCAATCGGTTTAAATTGGTGACTTTTTATTTGTAGTCAAAGCTCTACCATTAAATTATACATCTTTATTTTATATATAAAAAATGGGAAGGTCTTTTCCGATCCTTTCCATATTTCCAACCACGCTTTCACTCCACAATTAACTTTAAAATTACTTATTTATCTCTATCACTTTTATATATTTATCTTTCTTATTTTATTTATTTTACTTATTTTATTTAATTATCAAGGTTTTTTATTAAATATAATTAATTAATTAATTTTTAATATATTTTTTTAACTTTATTTATTTAATTAAAAATACAAATTATTATTATTTTTATAAAATAATTATTAAAATATATTAAATATTGAAATATGTATTAATTTAATAAAATATAATATTATTAATTAAAATAATAATGATTAGACTAATTATTAATTATTATTTAATAGATAATTTTATTTATAAAATTAAATTTTTTTATTTATTTAATATAATAAAATATATAAATATATAAAAATGATAGGGATGAATCTTACATAAATAATATAATTTAGGTTTGAACTGGTGATTGATCTGAGTTAAATGCTCTACCACTAACCCTGTTAAATTATTTTTCTATTAAGAAACTAACTATCTTACATAAGAGCATAGGGGAGGGAATTTGGGAGAGAATGACGGACATCTATTGGTTGGAAAAAGGAAAAAGTGGGATAAAAGAGAGAAAAGAAAAATTATTTGATTTTTTTAGGCAATCAAATTGTGTCACGTCATTCCTTCACCAAAATTCTATCCCTAATTATTTCTCCTTACATAAATAGTTTAATTCGACTTTAAATTGGTTAGAACTCTATAAAATCTTGATATGTTCACTCCTGATTGTAATAATCTTTTTTAAATGTTCTGCCATATTTTGTTAAAACAAATTAAACAAACTCGATAAAAATTGTTCAATCGATTTGAATTGGTGACCTTTGAATCTTATTTCGTTAAAAATAATTAAATAAACTCGATAAAAAGGGTCCATCCAATTTGAATTGATGACTTTTTATTTATAGTGAAATGCTCTACCACAAAATTATACACCTTATTTTTATATAAAAAAATATTAAGTATCATACACAAACAATCTAATTTAGGTTTGAATTGGGTTAGGGCTTCTATAAATTCTTGATAATCTCACCCTAGTTGTAGTTGTGATTATCTTTTTCAAATGTTCTAAACTATTTTAGTTAAAATAATTTTAAAAACATAATAAAAAAGGCCAAATAGGGGATCTTTTGATTTGAAGTAAAATACTCACCAATTGAGCTATGAACCCTATATTTGTACACATTATTTTGAACCCTATATTTGTACACATTATTTTTATGTTAAAATATTAAGTATCTTACATAAATATAGTGTAATTCTGGTTTGAATTTGGTTAGTACACGGATAAGTATTTCATATTCTCATCTCTAATTGTGATATCTTTTTTAAAATTTCTACCAAACTCAATAAAAAAAGCCCAACAAATTGAATTGGTGACCTTTTCATCTTATTTCGTTAAAGAAAATTACACAAATTCGATAAAAATGTTTAAACAGTTTGAATTGGTGACCTTTTGATTTGTTACCACTAAATTATACACCTATTTTTATATAAAAATATTAAGTATCTCAACCCTAATTATGATATCTTTTTCAAATATTCTATCCTATTATGTTAGAAAAAGAAAAGAAAGACAATCTCCATAACCCAACCAATTTGAAATGGTGACCTTCACATCCTATTTAGTTAAAAGAAATTAATCAATAAAAATGGTCCAACATGTCATATATCTTTGTTACAATAGAAAATTTTATTTCAATATATATTATTTTTTATTACATATTTTTTAAAAATAATTTATTTATATTAAAAATAATAATACATTAACTAAGATTATCGAACTGGTAAGTTTTCGAAATCGAGAAGACTCCATCAACTTTTCAGAAATAAAAAAAACGTAATAATAATAATATTACGAAAGATAAAAATTGAGAGATTATGCTGAAAGGTTAAAACATTTATTTTTTATTGCATACTAAAAGTTTAAAGTATATATCTTTATAATTGATTTTCATATTTTATTTTGTTTAATTAATTAATTAATTTGACCTTATTTCCCCACCATTTGAATTTAAATTTAAGAATGTAAAAGGTTATAATATCATGATAGAGTATCAAATTTAGTTAAAAAAAAAACATATGATACATCTAATACACTATTGGCTTGTTTGATGCATCAAATTTTTTTATTAGGTGTTTTATCTTAAAATTCAACTATGTTTCATCCATCATTTCAAATTAAATGAATCGATTGAAATCGTCATTTGGTTTAGGGTTTGTCTCGGGTTTATCTGTATTTTTTTATTTATTACAAATAAGAAGGTTATTCTTTGAGGAAAATAAACTACAGATCAAAACTGAAGAGCAGATGAACAACTGTAACACATCCATAACTGTTTGTGTTTTTTGTTTCTTGGACAAGTTCTACAAAAGAAAAGGTTTACATGGAAAAGAAAACAACAAGATAGAAAATCTAACCTAATTAATAATGTGTAATACTACCCATTATTAAGAAGTTGTTCTGCTGTAGTAGTTAAAACATAAAACAAACTCCATTTGCAAACAAAACCTGTAGGCGCATTCCTTGTGAAGGAACCACTAGAGTTGAGAGTCTTTTCGTTCTTTTTTTCACTTGAAGACTTGAATAATAATAAATCCTGTTGTATACTGAAAACATCGTAAAAATCACAATCTTCTCTTTGGGGCTAATATTGGAGAAATAGTAATAAACATATATATACATACCTCTTCTATTTTTCATCAATGGATTGTTACCAGATCCAGTAGAGATGATTATTCACACTTAATTGAACGGTATATGTGACGAACCAAAAACAATGCGGCTCGGAAACCAACAGTCCCCAGCATGAGGAAGAAACCATAACATATGCAGGCCATGTAGCCGAAGAAAAATGATGTTTGCATGAAACCAGACATGTCAGATCGTGCATAGTAGTAGTATAAGCAATAACCGTATATGAATAGACCAGTTGATCCGCCGCATAGGAATGATCTGTAACCAAAATCATCCCATATCATTACATGTATAAACTTTTAACATGTACAAAAATATTGAGCAGGGAGGGGGAGATTTGATGGCATTTTGTTTATTAAGGATCGCAATGCCCCATTGAATTTTTTTTTGTTCCTAGATCTGAATTTGGATCTAGATGAGACATCGCCAATATTTTTCTGAATTTGTGTCTCCGAATTCTATTTTTCAATCATGATACTTTAACGTTCAAGAAAACAATTGTCTTTTTCTTTCAAAAAAATGTAATATAAAAGAGATCAAAAGATGGATGGGATGCCCAGTTGCCCACCCACGAAAAAAAAGACTTCTTGGCTAAATTTTATTACTTTTTATTCTTCTAAATAAGTAATATATAAGGAGATCAAAAGATTGGTGAGATCCCCATCAGGGTAGATCCGCTCAAGTGAAAAAGATTTTGAACTTGAGAGGTGAGGTCTCAAATTTGATTCCTACTAAAAGCACCTTGAATGAAGTTTAGGAGTCAAGGTGGGATGTTGTGCTAGCCCTTACAAGAGAATAATCTATGGTCTAATCTTAAGAGGGAATGCTCTACTAGCCTCCTCAAGGGAAAAAAAGATGGCCTCCTCAAGGTCAATATCATTGTGTCTCATTCCATTGGACACACAAACAAAAGCATAATTTTCCTCCCAAACAAAGACACAAAAGAATACATACCTCCACCACCATTCATGATCTTCGGCAGCTAGCTGGAAATAAGTCAATGCCACAGTAATGAAGGCAGTAACGATCAGAAGAATAATGAAGACTATGAATAAAATGCTGTATATGGTGTAGATTCGATGACCCCAAACACTTGCGAATATGTAATAAAGCTCAATGTAAATTGCACTGAAAGGCAAGAACCCGGCCATCGCCATTTGAGGAATAGTACTACGGTACCATGGTAAAGGTGGGATTTCTCTTGGATATTTTGTGGTTCGAACAGGAGCCTGAAATTCGGCCTTGCTATTCTTTCCAGCTATCCCACCCAATACAAGCAATGGGGAAGTTACAAGAGTCCATATAAGGAAAATCACCACAATGGTACCGAATGGTAAAGCTGCAGTGGCACTGTAGGCAATTGCCACAGTATTAAGGAAACAGAATGTTACGAATAGAGGCCCGCAGAACAAGGCTCCTGTCAGCAGCAGATTTCTAACCTGTCAAGTGTCAGTGAGTTTCAATGAGCCCGTTTTCTCAAATATAAGTTCGATTGCAATTGCCAAATACAAATGGAATAACGGGCATAGAAAACCAACAAGTCAAATCAAGTTATTTACTACACCCCAAACAATGAATGGTGCATAACCATATTTAGTGAAGCAAGAACTCTAATCCAATTGTATGATTCATGTAAAGGAAAGAAGAGATGGAAAATTATTGTGCGTTTTCTAAAAACAGAAAGGTAAAATTTATGTCTCTCAAAGCAATCCTGTTTTATGGTGTCATCAGATTCTGCACCCTCAAATGAGCATCTAATTCCTTTCTGAGCTTTCCATTAAAATACAGGAAGCACCAATAGTTTCTACTGTAACAAACTGAGTTTGAATTGATAAATGTTATTAAATTTGGTTCCTCATACACAATGTTGACATCATTGAGATCATAAAATGTGATAACAAATAGGCTCACCATTCACATCAATATTTAGCTACCCTCAGATTATATATTTTTTCTTATCTACTGATAATCAAATATTTTTATGCTAATCAAGAGAGATCTGATGAATCATAGATGTTAAGTTTTAAATGAAAATAATTTCATTTGTATGCTCAACTCATGTTCTTTACTCATTTTATGGACTCATGTTTAAGAAAACTTTTACAAGTTTATAGTTCTAGTTGGCATACCACTAATTGGATTTGCATAAACTATTGAGTAGCCTCAAATGTAAGGACTAATATTGTTCTTAATTGGAACTCATAATCCCTGAGTTGAACTACTTTCAGTTGTTTAATCCATATAGTAATCCTGAGATTGCTAAGACTTGAACTGAATAAGGGTCTTTCAAATTGAAAAGGTTGGGGACAAGAAGACGTGAAGAGCTCATATTAAATTTGTGAATCACCAGGTATAAATGACAACCTTCATATGATTAATTATTAATTCTAAATATATAACATACCCAATTTGTTCCTTCTAGCTGACCATAGAATGAAGCTGCAGTATAGCCAGCAATGCCTGATGTAAGCGCATATATAACAACCAATGCGGTGAAAAGAGCTCCACGGTTGTATGGATAAAAGACTCCAACAAGAGAAAGAATGAATATAAAAATTGTTCTGGAAACAGAAGTATAACAAGTTAGGCAATGTTTGATAACACAACTTATCACTCAATCAAAATAACTAAGCGCTTATTTGAATTAAGTTCATATGATAACTGTTATTTAAAACCCCTTAATTATTTAGCTTTAGTTCAAATCAACCTAAGAAATCAGGTTTAATTCGGTAAGTTATGAATGACTTAACATGGGCACACAAAGGACAACTTTAAACCTTGAAAAATTAATCAAATTACGCCACTATGAAATTAAAATAGTCTTAAGTACTTTTTCGACATTAGTTCCACATTTTATAAAACCAATTTACATGTCAACTTGTCAACTACTTAATACTCAGTTATCCTTGTTTGATTTATTTAACATATATTTTTCAAAGACCCAAGTAGTTCTACACTTAAAATTCAGTTTTCAACATTCAGTACCTAATCTCCAGTTTTGTCAAAAGGCATCCTTAATTTTACACATTTGATCATATAATTGTGAATGAACACCAATGATTGTATACTTACAGTGTAAATAACTGTGTGCCTGAACCTATGGCTGAAGCAAACAAGGACTTCCATTTTGGAAACCTGAAAACATCCCCATGTATATATTTCCATCCAGTTTCTTCTTGATCATCAGCTGCCTCTTCATCATCAGCATACCTATTAATACCATATTAAAACCAAAAACATCAAAGTGGTTTTTACGATTCTAGTATTTGGGAACACAAGGAATGAATTACTTACTTGATAAAATCATTCTTTAGAACTCGCATGAGAATTGTGGCAAGAAAACCGGTTAAGAGTAAAACAGTTACACATGAATTGATTATCGAGAACCAATGAATTTCCAAGTGATGTGGCAAGGAAGACGACTGTGAATACTTGTCCATTCTCTTGTCATATGGCGTGTTTGTTTCCTTCCATTTAATACTATACATAAATTCTACATCAACTTCCTTGTCCTCAGTCAGATCCACAAGAGCATTAGGATCGGTTCGTACATTGATCTCAATGACACGGTCCTTATTGTGAAAGATCTCGAAATGAAGATGCTTAAATAGGTAATACTTGTATTCACTAGGATCAGCTTTCCCCTCCTTGTCTACTTTCCCCAAGAAACCCCAAATTGGCAAGTCATCATAATACATCTGAAAATAGTAGTCCTTTATAACAGCACTCCTAAACTTAGCAACTTCATCTGCAGTCAGCTTCTTCTGGCAGACACTTTCAGAGTCCCTCTCAACTAAAAAGTCCAGTTTATAAGGTGCAGTGACAAGACGATCTCCATTCAGCACTTCACCAAGAGCTTCTTTCTTATCTTTCACAGCTCCTGAAATATATAAGAAGCAATAAATGAGTCAGAAATTCCCCTCCCACACAACATCAATATTGATCTTAAGCAAAACAAAATATATAAGAGAAATAAATCACCAGACCTGGAGAACAGAATGGGAGATCGAAGTAGCGATATGTTTCGCTGAAATTGAAACAAAAATAGTTTATCAATACATGAACAAAAGAAAGCATAGCACCATTACATCCCACACAAGTTTTATGAGGGAAATCAAATATGTTCTTCCTTAATATCAAGGACATTACTTTTAACTAAACCAATCCTGATCAAACTTTGGTAAAAGAACTGTTAGAAGAACAAAGTGGCTCCCTTTCTCTACCGGTTAATCTTCAGACCTCCACTTGTTCCATTAACTAGCAAATGGATGACAATTATTGATTTTGTTGTTCCTAATATTCGTGTCTTGAATATACTCTTTTTGGGTAAAGGCATATGCTTTTATTTAATAAAGAAAAAAGCACAGCCAAACTTACAGAGAAAATGATATCCAACAGAGCATCTCAAACAAAAGCTCTATAAGAAAAGTTATTATAACTTATCTGACTTTACTGATAACAAAATCAAGATAAGCAAAAACTAGAATTGGAATGTAAACATGAGCCAATCTCCAATAAGTTGCCAAAACATCAAAGAGCATAAACTAGGGTCATGAGTGTAGAGTTAGCCTATTTGAAAACTATTGTTTTTCACAATCACGACCACAATCCAAAAATCATCTAAGTTAAAATTGGAAGTGACTTTTTTTTTTATTGGTATTAGATATTTTCGATCATGATCAAATTATATTTTGGATCATGAACAGGTGTAGTTTTTGTGGATTCATTTGGTACACAAATTATTTTCTACATCATGATCAAATTATTTACTACATTATTGTGACTTTTGACAAACAAAACAAAAATATAGATTCTTTTGGATCATGTTCAAAGTGTTTTTTTTTTTATAACAAAACAGCCATTCATAGCTCATTATATGCAAATAAACCATATAGCATGCCAATTTGAGAACTTGCTCCAACTTATGCTTGAAGGTTACATCATTAACAATAACTTTCTAGATCTGCTAATACAAGCTTACTGCCATCTTCATCACTGACCAAGTAACACTACACTAAGTAGATCAAACCCCAGTG
Organism: Impatiens glandulifera; assembly: GCF_907164915.1. NCBI lineage: Eukaryota > Viridiplantae > Streptophyta > Magnoliopsida > Ericales > Balsaminaceae > Impatiens > Impatiens glandulifera. Next base: position 36,895,902 of record NC_061866.1, read on the forward strand.
ACAATATGTGCAGAATATAAACACCCCAAAATAATTATCATTTAATAAGATGGATCATGGGAGGAGGTGAAGACTGGTTTAATGTTTAGTTTTCCCTTTAACCCTCTTCATGATTCTCATATTGGCTGTAACCATTTCTACTGTCAACATGATCCTTTTGTTTAATGCAGTTTTATTGATAAGATGGATCTTAGATAGTTCATTGATATAATATGAGTCTGAACCACCTTTCTTTCTGCATGCATGTTACATTCTCTACTTAATCAAATTGTTATCACAATTCACAAAGGAAGATAAATTGCATGCCTTCTTAACAATGCGCAGGCATGGATTCTTTATATGTCAGTATAGCATTCCTTCTCAATCAAAGTAATCTGGTCGAATATTCAAATATATATAATGCGGGCGAAATGATGACCAATCAAATGAATATCAGAATTAAATCTGATCCCTTTATGGATCCTCAAGTAACAAGATCTACCAGCTATGGAATGGTAAGGTGCAAAAGACGAATATAAGCACGCAATTCAGGATCTGTACCTGGGGTTGTGGAAAGGGCCGACCTTGTTTGCATAGAGAGGGACGGCGTCTCCACGTTCGTACTTGTGATCAGATGCATCAGATCTCACCTGAAACGCAATGCTCAAGAAGAGCACCGCCACGGAGAACAGTCGCATCATCGATGGCCTTTCTCCCTCTGATGAGGTGAACGTGGGCAGAAGAAAGATGAAGAATTTTGGACAGAAAGAGAGAGATGGGGTTGGAGGACTTTGATACAGTTTAAGATCTCTGAGCCATGGCCATGGATAGGTGAGAAAGAGGTGTCGGCACGATGATTATTATTATTATTATTTTTAGTGCGTGTAAACTAAACCAGTTGAGACATGACCGGCCACTGATAATTTGGTAGGAAACAATAATAATAACATAATATATATATATCTTATATAAATTAAAAAATATATATGTCAACTACAAATTAGGCAATTAAACTTTTTGGTACAATATTTCAAAGAATTTAGACTAAACAAAATTGGGTAGCCCAATTCAAATAATTAACCTTACTTATCTACATTTTCAAAAATTCATAATTGCTTCAAAGGTGAGTGTCATAATATATATTTTTTTATTAAAATAATTAATGTTTGGAAATACTTAAAAATTGGGAATGAAGTTGAAGTTGAAGTTGAATTTGAATTTGAATTTGAATTTGAATTGATAAATGTTGTTAAATGTTGATGCAGGTTTTAACTTCTAAATGAGTTAAAATCGAATTGAAAGTTTGAAAGCTTGAAAGCTGTTAACTGTAGTCAGACCCTAGTCTTTATTATTAATACCGATGCTAACAAGTGATATCAGAGCCTTATTTTTTATTCTCAAACATCATCAGACTTCTAAATCATGTTTATGGTTGTCATCAACAAGGTTCCTATGTTCTCAAGGGAAAACTACGATCACTGGAAGTTGAGAATGCAAGCGCATTTGACAGCTCTCGATTACGACATGTGGTATGTTATTATTGATGGTCCGATAAAGATTGAGAAGCCAAGATGCAAATGGATGATTAAAGATAAGAAGAAGAACAACCTGGATAATGTTGCCAAAGATATTCTGTACAAGTCGCTGGACAAGAATATGTTCAGTAAGATCAAGTCTTGCTCCTCTACTAAAGAAATTTGGGAGAAGTTGATCCAACTGTGTAAGGGCAATGACCAAACAAAGAAGAACAAGAAAGAGAAAAAGGCTCTGATGACTGAGGAAAGAAAAAATAAATGGGTTGACAACGAATTAGAGTACAACTCATCATCAAGCTACGATGATGAAAATATTGTCAGATGTTTCATTGCAGAGGACGAATCTGAGGTATTCGACTTTACCTATGAGAAATTCACTAGAGAAGACTTGATTACTGCACTCAATGACATGGTCATTGAGTACAAGAATCTGCCATCTTTATTAAACTAAACGATTTCGAAAACCCAAAATAACAACCCCACGTTTTCAACTCAGAACAACGACATAAGAGTTTTGGAAGAGAAAATAAATGAGTTATCATCTGAGAATGATAATCTCAAGGGAACAGTTTATAGCTTATCTCTTGATAATTAGAGATTAAGCTATGTGATCAGCTGATGGACGAGGTCCAAAAGTGCCCTCAAGAAAATACTTGAGGAACAACGTCTAGCCGAATGCAAATTCGGTTTGGGATGTGTTGAAGGCTTGAGATTTGTTGAAGGCAATCCAACCAATCCATGCAAACAGTTAAACCCAGCAAAATGCAAACTTCAATATATAAGTTTCGTCAAGGATAACTTAACTGACAATACAGCTGATCAAAACTGTAAGGATTTTGGAATTAAAAAGGAAATGAGATATATTCAACCGTTTCATCAAACGTCAAGTTTGATGAAACCTAGAAATAGGACAGCCAACCCGTTTGGTTAGCACAAACATGACAAAAGAAACTTTGTCAAGTCTAACACACACACAAATTGGGAGATTCATAAGAATAATTCGAGTATGGATCCCCAAAGGACTAATCCATCGCGGACCCAAAGAAAACTGGGTACCAAATGTGTAATCATTTATAGGTGCAGGTAAGTCAAGACAACAACGTGGAAGATTTAATATGGCATGTGGAGAGTAGTTGCTCCTATCATGTGACAAGCAACAACTAACTACTGACAGATAGCATATGACAATCAACAGCCTGAAGTGGCTGACATCTTCACGAAGCCACTTCCCGAGTCTAAGTTTTCTTACCTTAGAAATATTTTAGGATTGTTATATTACGATAATGCCTAAACTGATTAAATGATGAACTCACCTGGTTTTGAAAATTTAGTTTAAATAATCAAAAAGAAAGAAATTATTGAATTGTGTTTAAATCATGAACTCATCTAGTTTTGATACTTTAGTTTAAATAATCAAAAAATGAGAAATTGTTGAATTGTGATTAAGTTATGAACTCACTTAGTTTTGTTAATTTAGTTTAAATAATCAAAAATTGAGAAATTGTTAGATTAAAGTTTTAATTGATTTATAATTATTTATCATACTTGATTTCGATAATTGTTGAAATAGTTTTGATAATAAATGGATAAAACTAAGTTCAATTATTGTTAGTCATATCAATTATATAAATATAATTAAATATCAATATTGTAAGTAGTGTAGTGGTAAGTACTCTCGTTTGTCACGCAGGTGATCTGGATTTGAATCTCACCAGGTGAAAATTAATAATTGAATTTTTATTATTCCAAGCGCGCAGGAAGACAATCTAAAGTTGAATACATGGTGTCTGGTCTGAGCAGATGGCGTCTAAGTAGATGACGTCTGAATAGCTGGAAGTAGATGATTAGACTGTTGCCTATATCTCGACAATTGAACGACTGCCACGTATGTTGTTATTTAAATTGCCTGTACTGTACTACCACGATCTCAAGAATATATTTCTACTATACTACCCAATACATCATGGATAGTACATTCAACGGAAAGAGGACACATGTCCATAAAAAAGATTTGAACGTTGCTACAATTCAGTATAAGAAACAATCAAAGTACAACGATAAATCACATAGTTGAAGTTCTCTCTCTTGAAATCACCAGATTTCTAGACTCTTGATTTCTTGAATCAACTTTCTCTCTCTCTAGCCATTTTATTTTCAAGAGTATTCTGTAATTCATTAAGTGAAGTTGAGAGATAAGTTAATGGACTACATGATAGTCATTAATAGTGTGTTGTAAGTTGAACAAATGGTGTTATGTTCAATAGTGTGTGTGCTAGGAGTTCAGAACAGACGGTCAATTAAGTCATGAGTTTCTGACTGAGTTTGTGTAGGTGCTATACAAATCAAAGTCTTCAAGTGAATATCCTTCCTATTGAGGAAGAAAGGGTGACGTATGAGTTTTATCTACGAACATCCATAAACTTCCTATGTTCTTTATTTTCTGTTGCTTGCATTCATTCATCTGTCTAACGCTCTCTCTCTTGGAATCACCAGATTTCTAAACTCTTCATTTTTGAATCAACTTACTCTCTCTTTCTTTAGCCATTTAATTCTCAAGTGTATTATGTAATTTACTAAGTAAACTGAGAGATAAGTTACTAGACTACCTGATAGTCATTAACAGTGTGTTGTAAGTTGAACAAAGAGTATTTTGTTCAATAGTGTGTACTATGAATTCAGAACAGGTGGTCAATTAAGTCATGGGTTTCTGACTGGATTTGTGTAGGCGCTATACAAATCAAAGTATTCTAGTAAATATTCTTCATGTTGAGGAAAAAAGGCGACGTAGAAGTTTTATCTCCGAACATCCATAAAATTACCTATGTTCTTTAATTTATGTTGCTTGCATTCATTAATCTGTCTAACGCTTCAAATCCAACAAACTGTTCTGCACTTAAACTTGTTCAAGAGTTTGTGAAGATTTGTAAAGAATAGAAACATATTTTAACTTCTAACAAAGTTAAAATCGAATTGAAAGTCATAAGTTGCCAACAATAGTTAGACATCGTCTCTATTGTCGACACCGATCCTAACAGTTTTGAATAAAAAATCATTGCTTAATTTTTTTGTTTTTTTTTTGTTTTGTTGTTGTTGTTATGTTTTAATTATTTACAAAGTCATTGTTTTTTTTTTACATATTTACATGGCAGAATAAATGAATAAAATATTTAAGCTAGCAATTTATGAACACAATCACATTATATAATAAAAAAGTAAGGACAAATCATGGTATTAATGTAAAGACAAAGACAAAATGGAATGAAAAAATAATAACTTACAAAGGGACTGTTCTTGATTTCTAATGATTGACAAACCTAAAGCCCTAAGAAATCTTATGACCAACTTCTAATTGGTGATTACTTAGAGAGGTTATCCAAAGGGGCAGCCTAAAGGCACTTGAGAGTGAAAAAGAAGGTCTTTTGTGCAAGCGCACAAGGGTGGTATTTATAGAGAATTCACAAAGGAAATCCTAGGGCCCAAGGCCCATTTAACACACTTGACCGTTGGAATGAAGTTCCATTTAAAAATATGTTAAAATATTTTAAATGGAGCATTCTACACTTGACATGTCACTAAATGTCATGTTTTATCCAATATGATTGGATTTAAGATATTATAAAAAATGATGTAACACTTTGTCATTTAATTTTTAAATTAAAAAAAATGACAAAGTTTTCAAGCTCCCTCTTCAACTCTCGCTCTCCAACGTTCTTCTCTTCCTCTGTTAGCATAATACAGTTGTTGTCGAAACATTATTGTTGGCTTCTTCATGCTGCTGCTGAAGCAAAACTGTTGTCAGCGCTTTTTCAGGTTGCTGCTGAAACAAGGCTGCTGTCAGCGCTTCTTCAGGTTGCTGCTGAAACAAGGCTGCTGTCAGCGCTTCTTCAGGTTGCTGCTGAAACAAGGCTGCTGTTAGCGTTTTTTCAACTATAATATTAGCGTTTCTTCATATTGTTATTGAAAATGAAAATAATGAACTTTATTGTAATTAATTTCCCATAAAAAGTTAAATTAATTTAACATAAAAAACATATGCGAATATAATCACGGTCTTCTAATAAGAATTCGATAAATATTGTATTTATACTTAACAAACAAAATATTAGATTTTATTATAAAACCAATATATTTTAAAAAGTATTGAATATATTTAAAATATGGCCTAGAATATTTATATTGTATGCCCTAAAGATAAGTTAGGAGACATTGGTTTAGTGAAATTGTTTGGAAAAGTCTAATGATTATTTGAGTTAGTTGTAAGCGTATATTATGTTGATTTTAAATTAGTTTTTATAAAGTTAAGATTTATAAAATTATTATTTAAGAATAAAGTTAATGTGATAAATATGTATTGTAAAACAAACATTAACCTAACAAATAGCACCTATGGCCTAATGGATAAGGCGCTTGACTTCTAATCAAGCGATTGTGGGTTCGAGTCCCACTAGGTGTGTTTGTTTTTATTTTTTTTAAGTTTTACCAACTCTTCTTCTTTTCCTTTAATAGCAAATTCAACTTTTAACAAATACAAACTTATACAAAATCAGGACTAAGGACACATATTTTCATTTGGTAGGATACTTTGCATGGTAATGAATATATTGTTTTTTGCAGGTTATGATCTGATCAATTGAAAATGCATTGCAAGGATTATTGAAATTTTGAAAGATAAATGAAATTCTCTATTTGAATTCACTCCCTATGAGATGGAGACCCTACAGTTTACTAATTCTAAAATTTGAAGGATTATCCAATGATAAATGTGTTTTTTGGTTAGATAAAATCATAATTTACAGATATGATAATTAATTAGAAGCAAATGTGTAAATAGTGAAAGTTAGTGTGGTTTTTAAACAATGTTAAGAGGACGTCTAGTTGAAAAGTACATTACCAAAATTTGTATTAATATATTAAAATTTGATGAAAAACTAAATTTCGATGCCAACAAATTTAAAAGATAAGATTTGTGAGGAGGAAATTTCTCAATAATTTAAAATATATGTTATTAAAGAGTTTGTAAAATAACCCTTCAAAAGTCATCCTAATCCAACATCAGTTCGGAGAAAATAAGATTTCATGGAATTTTGAAATAATATGTTATGGCTTGACCAGGACATGCCCTTAGCATCTTCTATGTCGTCCACACTGCATCCTATCTAACACACCAAATAACACTCCTAACTGTCCTTGTCATTGGCTCAATTCAATGGTATTCAATGAGTTAGTGACACATGTAAATAAAGAGAAGATTGCCCTCTCTCATTTCCTATTTTTGCTTTCTTCTTTGAACATGCGTCACTATAAGTATATGATCGAACTAACTAATCAAATAACACAACGTTACAGTCCATTCGCGAAACAAATGAAGTGGAACCCTAATATGTCACTACAATTGCCCTGAACACAAGTTGTACTATTAAATTATAGTGCACATGTTATGACAACTTTTCAATACTCAACGAATTCAAAATTAAAATTTAAATTCAATATTACAACAAATTCTTTTTCAAAATTATTTTAAATTAGAACAAATTCTTTTTCAAAATTATTTTAAATTAGTTGAAATTCTCATATATATTGAAAAATAAGTGGCTAATATTCGATACCCACCCTTGTCATTGACTCAATTTAATGGTATTCAATGAGTTAGTGACCCAAGTAAATAAAGAGAAGATTGTCCTCCCTCATTTCCTATTTTTGCTTTCTTTCTTGAACACGTGTCACTACCTCATTTGATACCATTGGATTGAGGCAGTGTCTATAAAGATATGATCGAACTAACCAATCAAATAACACAACGATACAGTCCATTCGCACTACAATTGCCCCGAACACAAGTTGTACCATTAAATCATAATGCACATGTTAGGGCAACTTTTCAATACTCAGCGAATTCAAAATTAAAATTTAAACTCAATATTACAACAATTTCTTTTGTCAAAATTAGTTGAAATTCTCATATATATCGAAAAATAAGTGGCTGATATTCGATTAAATCGCGGCATGATCCAAATCCAATATAGAAAAGAATTAGAAATTGGGTGTTATCGAAATTTCCTTAAATCTTGGAATTTCAAATTAGTGGCTTTTATTCTATTGAAACAACAAAATAATCCAAATAGATGAGAAAAAGAATAAGAGATTATATGTTCTTAAAGTTTCACATCTATGGTCACGCTTAAACTCAAAGCGCTTCCAGATGGAATCGAACCGTGATATTTATGTGTCTTAAACCGATTTTTATCACTAGACTACCTTGGTAGTGTTTGCAGTATGGTATTTTTAAAATTGAAATCAAGAAATCTCCTCAAAATTAAGTTGAAGAAGCCGAATTAAAATAATCACTTCCGGTTGAAAATTCGTGAGAAGGTAAAAACAACTTTTTCATTCAAATCACAAATCCAACCTAAGCCTCTAGATTTATTTTTTTCCAATCTGGTCTATATATTTTCGTTTCCTCTGCATAGAGGAAATGAAGAAATCATAGATCACCTATTCGGGAGCTGTTATATTGCTTCGGAGCTTTGGGACAGATTCTATAAAAGCCCGGAGTCGATTAATTTCCCAAACGAATGAAATGAAATCAAAGAAGCAACACTACTCAAAACCAAGGGAAATAGATTTGCAACAAGCGTGTTCAAGTGCGGCTTTGGAGCAGTGATGTATAACATTTGGCAAGAACGGCATGCAAGGGTATATGACAGAACCCGCAGGAGCGTTGAAGAGTTATGGAAAGATATTGTATTGTATTATAGCGCCCTCGCGGAAACGTGGAGAATAATTCCAAGCACGAAGCAGAACTGAAATATTTACAAGAATTGGAATTTACCGTTTTTTGAACTCACTAGAATTGAAAGCATTGTAATTAGATAATTCATTTACGTTTTTATCTTTTTTACTTTTATTCAGAATGTTACGAATTCAAAATTATTTTAGACCTGTCTAGAATGATCTCTTAAACTCGTGATTTTTTTCCCGTTTTTGAGCATTTTTAATGAAATGACTTTAAGTCGTTTCCCCCCCACCAAAAAAAAAGTTGGCCCTTAGATATATTATTCAATTCTAGCTCCTAAACTATTAATTGATACAATTTTATCCTAGAACTTGTTTAATTGTACAATGTTATTTTTAATGGCTTGATGACTCAATTTTAATAATATTATTCAAAGTTTACAAACTTTAATAATCTGAAAAACCTAGTAACAATTGTTGGGCCTTTAGTCCTGCCCAATCAGAAATTTAATTAAACAAGCAAATTCTAAGAATGTTGCTCATTTCACCACTGCTAGAGAGAACATTCTGCAAAGAAGGGAAGAAATCGAGAAGAAAAACAGAGGAAGAAGAAGGGAAGGAGGCAATAGTGATCCCCTTACATTTTCACATTCATGTTCCAATTTTTTGTTGTCTTATATCTAAATTGATTTTTAAGAACTTTTAGTGAATTATTTAAAGGCTCTAAATTTTTATTATTTTTGGGGTTTTTATAAAAAAAAATATATTTGTAGTTCAAAAAAGTCCTAAGTCTAAGAAAAAATATAGTCTAAGTTAGGGCTAGGTTCAATTTTAGTTAGAGTTTAATTTTAAAATTTTATCCTAACCTAGGATCAAGCAAGGCACGAACCCTTAACTAAGCAAATAAAAAATGTCAAACAAACAAACTTAAGTCTAAAGAAAATAGAAGATAAAAAAATGGGCAGTGGCTAAGCTTCTAAGGTCGAGAACTTATCCCTCGGTCCAGAATTGGATCCGGCTCGGTCGGATGCAACCAATGTCGGTCTCCATGTGCAGCAAGTGTCAGTCTTCAATCAATGGCAGCATACAACAACAGTCCTCGGTCGTCGGGTACATCAAACGTCGGTCTTCGTCCAGTTCATCAATCCTCAGTCGCCAAGTGTAGTAAGCCCTGGTCTTCGGTCTCCAAGTGCAACAAACATTGGTCTTCAGTCGCCAAGTGCAGTAAGTGTCAGTCTTTGGTCAACAGCAGCAAACAACAGTCCCCGGTCATCGGGGGCAGCAAGCGTTGGTCCTCGGTTGCCATGTGCAGTCAACATCGGTCATTGGCCAACAACAGCTCCCCTATTCGGTCCTAAACGGACAGTAGGTCCTCCTTGGATGCAAATTATAGCTCAAAGAGGCTAATAAAAGAAAGAAAATAAAATAATAAAGAAAATAATCCTAAGGAGATCTAAAGGAACCGAGTGTGAGAAAAGTTTAACCTAGGGCTAGGTTTTCTCAGTTAGAAGAGAGGCTTGGGTCTAGTTTGAGGGTCCTGAGCGTCAGAAAAATCAGCACAGGCATAGAACTAGGCTAGTTTTCTCGGTCTTGTGTGCACAGAAGCATTCAGAAGCGCTGAAAGCGTCGAGAAGGAGTCGGCTTTTGCGTGTAGAGAAGCTCCTTGGTCGGTTGGCACCCGTGTACGCTTCAGGGTGCATATTTATCAGTCAGAGACTCTTTCAATGCATCTCAAGGCTAGTTTTTTCGGTCATAAGCGTTGCTAAAGAAACAGACTTGTTGTTCTTCTGATTATTCGACCTGATCCTAATCTAACTAACTTTTGGTGATCCAAATGAATCCCAAATTGCATTAAAATTTCCAAAAAAAACATGTAATTGAACACTTATATACACAAGAATTATAATTCTAACAATCATAAAATAAAAAACAAATGGATCAAATGAAAGCAAATTGTTTTTTTTTAATGTTAGATTTTAGTTTTAAAGAAAATGTTTTGATCAAAGATCCTTGCTTAATTTTTTGTTTTCTGTGTTTTTTTGTTGTTATGTTTTAGTTATTTACAAAGTCATTGTTATTTTACATATTTACATGGAAGAATAAATGAATAAAAGACCTAAGCTGGCAATTTATGAACACAATCACATTATATAAAGAAAAAGCAAAGACAAATCATAATATTAATGTAAAGATAAAGACAAAATGGAATGAAAAAACAATAACTTACAAAGGGACTGTTCTTGATTTCGAATGATTGACAAACCTAAAGCCCTAAGAAATCTTATGACCAATTTCTAATTGGTGATTACTTAGGGAGGTTATCCAAATGGGGCAGCCCAATGGCACCAAAAAGAAGGTTTTTTTTTTTGCAAGTGCACAAGGGTGGTATTTATAGGGAATTCACAAAGGAAACCCTAGGGCCCAAGGCACATTTAACACACTTAACCTTGGAATGAAGTTCCATTTAAAAATATGTTAACATATTTTAAATGGAGCAGTCTATACTTGACATGTCACTAAATGTCAAGTTTTATCCAATATGATTGGATTTAAGATATTATTAAAAATGATGTAACACTTTGTCATTTAATTTTTAAATTAAAAAAATGACAAAGTCTTCAAACTCCCTCTTCAATTCTCACTCTCCAACGTTTTTTCTCCTCCTCTTTTTTTTTTCAATCATTTCTTCAAAATCTTACAAAAAAAAAAAAAAAAAAAAAGGATTAATTGAAAATACAAAATTATTAATTAACAACTAACTAATTAATAATAAAAGAGAAAACAAAATGATTGTTCCTTTTTTAAATAAAATAATTCTATTTAATCATACTTTGAAGGAATAAAAAATAACAAACTTAATTAAACTAATCTAACTTAATATAATTAAATAAAAAAAAGAACTAAACTAATTAATGAAAACAAAATACAAAAATATACGATTTTCTTTAAAAAAACTTTAATATATATTTTATAATTTTTGATTTTATAAATACTCAAGTAATTAATTAAATTAAACCTTAAATATTCTAAGTATATTAACTTTCCCTAAGTGTTGTAACTTAGACAAATTACTACCTTAACTTACTAAGATTCCAAAATAAATTATTTCCAAAAACTCAATTGTTCTAAAATAATTGTCTTTAAAATTAATCGTCCAATGAGCCCGTGAATAAATTTGAGAAATTTGGATTGACTCAAATTTATTAAAAGTATAAACTATAAAATTGAAAATAAAAAATGAGTGTCTATAAATCCGATAAAAATGGTCCAATCGGTGCCTTTTGATTTGTATTAAATTACACTGATACCATTGAGCTATGAACTCTATATTTATACACATATTTTTATGTTATAATATTAATTTTCTTATAAAAATATTCTAAGATCTTATTTCGTTAGAGATAATTAAACAAACTCGATAAAAAGTGTCTAACCAATTTGAATTCGTGATCTTTTGAACAAAGTTAAAAAGGTTTCGTTAGAGATAATTAAACAAACTCGATAAAAAGTGTCTAACCAATTTGAATTCGTGATCTTTTGAACAAAGTTAAAAAGGGCCCAACCGGGTTCGAACCGGTGACCTCTTGATCTGCAGTCAAATGCTCTACCACTGAGCTATGGACCCTATATTTATATATTTTATTTTTATATTAAGAAATTAAGTATCTTACATAAATAATCTAATTCAAGTTTTAATAGGGTTAGGACTCGGAAAAACTCTTAATATGCTCATCCATAGTTGTGGTCATCTTTTTCAAAATTCTACCATATTTTTTTAAAAATAATTAAACAAATCGATAAAAAGGGCCCAACTGATTTGAATTGTTTCAACCTATTTGGTTAAAAAATTAAACAAATTCGATAAAAAAGAGGTGAACCAGTTATAATTGATTATCTTTTGAATTGTAGTCAAATTCTCTACCACTAAACTATACCCCTTATATTTATATATCAAAAGTTAAGTATGTTACATATATAATATAATTCATGTTTGGATTGAATTTGAACTCTAATAAATCTTTGATATTTGCACCCTAGTTGTGATCATCTTTTGCAAATGGTTTACACTATATATGTTAAAATAAATTAAACAAACTCGATAAAAAGGGCCCAATTGGGACATTTTGATTTGTAGTAAAACACTCTATTACCATTGAGCATGGACCCTATATTTATACACCTATTTTTATGTTATAATATTAATTTTCTTATAAAATTATTCTAATTTTAGTTTGAACTGAGTTAGGACACGATATAAACACTTGATATGTTCACCACTAATTGTGATTATCTATTTCAAAGTTTATACCTTATATAGTTAAAATCAATTAAACAAACTCGATAAAAAAAGGGCCCATTCGATTTGAATTGGTAACCTTTTGATCCTATTTCGTTAAAGATAATTAAACAAACTCAATAAAAAGGGTCCAACCAAATTGAATTGGTGACATTTTGATTTTTTTTTTCAAATGTTCTGCCACTAAACTATACACCTTATTTTTATATTTAAAAAATTAAGTATTTCATCCCTAATAATCATCTTTTTCAAATATTCTACCCTATTTTGTTAAAAAAACAATAAACAAAATCCATAATAAGAGCCCAACCAATTTGAATTTGAGATCTTTTGATCCTATTTCGTTCAAAGAAATTAAACAAAGTCAATAAGAAGGGTCCAATCGATTTGATTTAGTGACTTTTTGATTTTGTAGTCAAATATTCTACTACTAAACTATACACCTTATTTATATATATATTTATCTTACCTAAATAGTATAATTCGGGTTTGGATTGTGTTAGGACTATCGTCTTTTTAAAATGTTTTACCCTATTTCAATTTTATAAAAATTAAACAATTTTGATAAATAGGGCTTAACTGGTGACCTCTTGATCAACAGTCAAATGTTCTACATTGAGCTATGCACCCTTAATAAACTAAGTATCTTACATAAATAGTCTAATTTAAGTTTGAATTAGGTTAGGACTAGATATGTCCACCCATAGTCTAATTTAAGTTTGATTATGTTTTTAAATGTTCTACCCTATTTTGTTAAAAAAATAATTAAACAAACTTGATATAAATGGCCCAATCGATTTGAACTGGTGACATTTTGATCTTGTTAAAAATAATTAAATAAAATTAAAATAATCAAGATATAAGTAACCCACTATAGTTCTTATACTAAAATAGTCATTTTCCTATATTCGGCTTTAGACGTAGATCTTGACACAATATTTTGTTTCTTGATTTTATAAGAGATTAAGGAATCGCCCAAAAAGATACCAAAATCAGTAAAAGATTTTTGTGAGTAAACATTTAATTTCATAGAATTAGTAGTTCGATACAAAAAAAGGTCAAAGGATAAAGTACCTTTAAGATATTTTACCAATCTAAGAGTTGTTTCTCAATTAGACATTAAAAGAGCATGCATGAATTGACTTAGTTGTTGTACAATATTAGTCATATTTGATCCAGTAAAGCTAAGGTATAATAGTCGGCCAACTGGCCCTTCGTATCAATCTGGAGCATAAAAAACTGCCCCATTGTCATTGTACAATTTAAAGCCATTAGTTGAGTTCTGGCAGGTTTTTCTCTTATTAAATAAACTGTCTTTCATAATATCTAATGCATATTTTCTTTGAAATGAGCAAATTCTAAGGCAATAAGTATTTTGCTTCTTTCATATCTTTGATAGTAAAAAGATTGTGCAGAAAGTTTTTAGAGACTCCACACTTTGTATGTTCGATCCAACAATCAAAACATCATTAACATATATCAAAAAGGCCAAAAAAGAGTATTTTGATTTTTTAATAAACAGACAATTATCAATCTGAAATTGATCAAAACAAAATTTTAGGAGTTTATTACTAAATTCTTAATTCCATTGTCTAGATGCATGTTTAAGCCCATATAAACTTATACAGGTTTACATACCTTACTTTAAGTATTTCCTTTATAATCGAGAGTAAGAATTATGTATACTTCATCCTCTAATTGAAAATGTGAAAATGCATTTTTAATTTTAACCTAATGTAACAACCAATTTTTTGCAATAATTAAGGCTAATACACTGGTTGGTTTAGCTACATGAGGAAAAACATTCATTAAAATCATTATCTTTCTTTTGTAAGAAATTCTTAGCCAGTGGCCTTACTTTATGCTTATTTATTATTCCATCAACATTTAACTTTAACTTGTATACTCATTTTGAAACAATTGTCTTATTGTCTTTAGGCAAATTAGTCAAAACTCAAGTATTGTCTTTGTCCAATATATCTAGTTCTTCTTGCATTGCATCAATTAATTTTTTAGATTTTCATATCAAATGTGACTGGTTCCTATAAAATAGATACATTTACCAAAAAAGGATATTTACGAATGATCTAAGCATGAGGAGAGGAAACAATATATAGATAAGTGGATGGTGCATGACTAAAGGTAAACCTTGTAGGTTTAGAATGAACTATTTTATTTCTGTCTTACAGGCAATTCCATTTGACAAACCATTATTATGAATGTAAATTTGATAATCATTAATCCAAGTTGGTATTTTATTAATTCTAGTAATTTGTTTTGGCATGTTATTTGACTTAGTAAACTGTTAGGAAAAAACGTATATTCTATTCCCTACTTCATTGAAAAATTTAGGAGCAAATAAAGTATAAGTAAAAGCGGAAATAAATAACACAATGCACACACAAAATTTTTACGTAGAAAACCTCCTCAAATCAAGGAGTAAAAACCACGAGACTTTACGTCCAGTTCAAACTTCACTAAAATCAGAGTCGGGAATACAAACAAGGTATAACAACCTTTTAATATCGCAGAAAGATAAAAGGGCATACCCAAAAAGATATAACTTTTTGGTCCCAAACAAGTCAAATAAAAACTTAAATTAGGAAGAACCTTTAAGCCCCAGAAAAACTCTGTTTGAATCTCCGATCGTGAGTTTAATGAACCTGCGCGGCTGTAGGCGAAAATCTGCTACAAAATTTTCTCTTTCTTCCTCTTTTTTAATTTTTGACTTCTGTTTCTTAATGACGGTTGCTGCTCTTTAAATACTAGAGAAATTAGATTATAACATAACCCTTTAAATACTATAATACCTTTAATGAATTAAAAAGTGAACTTGAACCCTATTGGAACTTTTTCATAGTTGGGAGCCCAAACAAAACCCAACAAACTCCCCCTCACAACTATGGGAAAGATGTTGTCAATCCGGCGGTTGAACAACAAAACATGAACTTATTTAGTGGTAGTGCCTTAGTCATCATATCGGCGCCATTATCGTCTGTATGCACCTTTTCTAAAATCAATAAATTTTCATTTAACGCATCCCGTATCCAATGATACCTCACATCAATATATTTAGATCTATAATGAAATGTTGAATTTTTCGCTAGATAAATAACGCTTTGACTATCACAGAGAAGCACATACCTTTCTTGCACAATATCAAGTTTAAATAATAACTTCTTAACCCAAATCAGCTCCTTACAAGCTTCCGTTGCTGCAATAAGTTCAGCCTCCGCGGTTGACAATGCAACACACTTCTGTAGTCTCGATTGCCAAGAAATAGCCCCCCTCCAAAATTAATCAAATAGCCTGAAGTGAATTTTCTTGAATTAGCATCACATGCCATATCTGAGTCGGTATAACCAACTAAATTCAGATTCTCATTTCCAAGGCAAAGTTTCATACTTGATGTGCCTCTAAGATATCTCAATATCCACTTCACCGCTTCCCAATGTTCTTTTCCCGGATTTGAAAGAAACCTGCTGACAGTATCAACAGCATAAGCTAAATCTGGTCTCGTGCTAACCATAACATACATAAGACTACCAACAGTTGAACTATAGGGAACATTCTTCATATATTCCTTCTTATCATCATTTGAAGGACTATATTTTGTTGAGTTATGGAGCCTACACTTATAATAAACTCTACATTGTTAATTAGAGTTTATTGGGTTTTCTTTTTTTGGGTTTGGGCTTGGGCTTGACCAAAGTTATTTAGGTTTATTACCTGAATGTTTACCCTATAAATAGGTAATTATTAAGGGTTTACATTGTGAAGATAGAATTCTAAAGAGATAAAGTGTGAGGCAAAAACTCTGTATTCCTTCTTCTTCTTCATAGTAAATCTGGTGGTGGCTGAAGTGGATGTAGCTCAATTTGAGTGAACCACTATAAATCTGTGTGTTCTTGAGTTCTTCTTTCTTGTGTTTTTACAGATTGTTTTCAAGCAGGTCGGATTTGGGAGATACAAATCCTAACAACTGGTATCAGAGCCAGGTTAGGCTAGATCTGAGCATTGGAAACAATGGCAAGTAAGAATAGTATAGGACATGGGATTGGAAGATTTGATGGGACATATTATGCCTTCTGGAGAATGCAGATTGAATATTATCTCTATGGAAAGAGGCTTCATGTTCCTTTGAGTGAGAAACTATAAAAGATGGATGAAGTTCAATGGAAACTCCTTGATAGACAGGTTTTGGGAGTTGTCCGATTGACGCTAACCAAGACAGTTGCTCATAATGTAGCAAAGAAGAAGACCACCATGGGTCTGATGAAAGCTCTTTCTGATATGTATGAGAAACCATCTACTAACAACAAGGTACACTTAATGAAAAGACTTTTTTACTTAAGAATGGTTGATGGTACTTCTGTCACTACTCATTTGAATGAATTCAATACAATTGTGAATCAATTGCTATCTGTTGAGATTGATTTTGGGGATGAAGTTAGTGCCCTGATTTTGTTAGCATCTCTACCAAATAGTTGGGAACCTATGAGGACAACAATTAGTAATTCAGTTGGAAATGCTAAATTGAAATTTGTTGAAGTTAGAGATCGTATTCTTGCTGAAGAGGTTCGTAAAATTGATTATGGTGAAACATTCAAAGGTTCTGCTCTGAATGTGGAAAACAGGGGAAGAGGTAATGATAGAAATTTCAACCGAGGTAAGAGTTGATCTATGTCAAGGAGCAGGAGGAGTCAGTCCAAGTCTGGGCGGACATTTGAGTGCTGGAATTGTGTTAAACAGGGTCATTTGAAGAGGAACTACAAAGCACCGAAGAAAAACGGTGATGATAAAAATGATGCAGCCAACATTGTTACAAAATCTGTCACTGATGCGTTACTTATGTCTGTTGATAACCCGATAGATTCATGGGTTTTGGACTCAGGAGCGTCTTTCCACACCACTGCTCACAAAGAATTAATGGATAATTATGTGGCTGGAAACTGTGGGAAAGTTTATCTCGCAGATGATGAGCCACTGGATATTGTTGGCATTGGTGACATCAAATTGAAGATGGCAAATGGTTCTGTTTGGAAGATTAATAAGGTGAGACACATTCTAGGTTTAATGCGCAATTTGATTTCTGTTACACAACTTGATGAAGAAGGTCACAATTTCAGTTGTGGAAATGGTGCGTGGAAGGTGACTAAAGGAGCAATTGTTGTTGCTCGAGGTCATAAAACTGGAACGTTATACATGACTTCAACTTGTAGAGAAACAGTTGTTGCTGTAGTTGATGTCTCGAAGAACAGTGAGTTGTGGCATTGCAGGTTGGGCCATATGAGTGAAAAAGGGATAAAAATTCTTTTGAAGAATGGACAGATTCCAGAACTGAAGTTTGTTGAACATCAGTTATGTGAAAACTGCATTCTTGGAAAACAGAAACGGATGAGTTTCTTAAAGATTGGGAAGGAGCTCAAGAAAGAAAGACTAGAGTTGGTACACACTAATGTGTGGGGACCTGCACCTGTTTCTTCTATTGGCGGATCATACTACTATGTGACTTTTATAGATGATTCAACAAGAAAAGTATGAGTTTACTTTATGAAGCACAGGTCTGAAGTATTTTCTATTTTCAAGAAGTGGAAGGTTTTGGTTGAAAATGAAACAAATCAGAAAGTTAAGTGCTTGAGATCCGACAACGAAGGTGAATATATCAATCTAGATTTCAAAGAGTATTGTGCTGTGAATGGGATCAGTATGGTGAAGACTGTTCCCCGAACGCCTTAAGAGAATGGAGTAGCTGAAAGAATGAATCGAACATTGAACGAGCGTGCTAGAAGCATGAGATTGCATGCAGGGGTGCCTAAAACCTTATGGGCAGAAGCTATAAATACTGTTGCCTATTTGATAAACAGGGGACCCTCTGTTCCTCTTGAATTCAGAATTCCTGAAGAAACCTAGAGTAATAAAAAGGTAAACCTTTCTTATTTGAAAGTGTTTGGTTGTTTATCATATGTTCATATTAATGAATGTGATAGGAGCAAGCTTGATTCAAAGTCTAATAACTGTTTTTCATTGGTTATGGTGATATCGAGTTTGGTTATCGTTTTTGGGATAATCAAAATCGGAAGATCATTCGTAGTAGAAATGTTATCTTCAATTAACAGGTTCTCTAAAAAGATTGTGTTGGGGAAGACATCAGATGGTGATTCCAAGTTGAAAGAGACTGGTACAGTCGATTTGAGAGAATTTTCAGCTGAATATATACCGGTTGTCGAAGAAGAACAATGTGTTGTTGAAGATGAAATCGTTGAGAACGTGGCCCCAGAGGTAAATTAGCAAACACCGGTTATACAGTTTAGAAGATCATCAAGGAATCGAAAACCAGTTGAGAGGTGGTCTCCATCTCTGAACTATATCTTGTTGACAGATAGAGGTGAACCTGAATGTTATGAGGAAGCAATACAATCCGATGAATCGATTAAGTGGGAGTCTGCTATGAAAGATGAGATGGATTCTTTGACGTTAAATCAGACTTGGGAGCTCAATGAGCTACCAAAGGGAAATAAAACACTTCACAACAAATGGATCTTCAGGATTAAAAAAGAACATGATAAAACCATGAGGTACAAGGCAAGGTTGGTTGTGAAAGGATTTCAACAGAAAGAAGGTATTGACTACAATGAAATCTTCTCTCTAGTAGTTAAATTGATGACAATCAGAACTATTTTGAGTTTGGTTGTGAAAGAAGACCTTCATCTTCAATAAATGGATGTCAAAACTGCTTTTCTTCATGGTGATTTAGATGAAGAGATTTATATGCGACAACTAGAAGGATTTGAAATCAAAGGAAAATATGAGCTTGTGTGTAAGCTTCAGAAGAGTCTGTATGGTTTGAAACAGGCTCCAATGCAATGGTACAAGAAGTTCGATAGCTTCATGAAAAGTAACAATTTTTTGAAGTGTGAAGCTGATCATTGCTGCTATATCAAGAGGTTTGGTAAATCGTACATTATTCTTCTTCTCTATGTTGATGACATGTTGATTGCTGGAGCAAGCTTGTATGAGATTAACAAGCTCAAGAAAGAGTTGTCTGAAAAGTTTGTAATGAAGGATTTGGGTGCTGCTAAACAAATCCTTGGGATGAGAATTTTTAGGGATGAAGAAGTTCTCAAGCTTTCACAAGAAGAATATGTGAAGAAAGTTTTAGCAGGTTCAATTTGTATGATGCAAAACCAGTTACTATCCCCTTAGCTAGTCACTTTAGACTATCTAAAGATCAGTCGCCTTCAACAGAGGAGGAGAAAAATTACATGGCAACTGTTCTGTATGCCTCTGTCATTGGTTGTATTATGTATGCGATGGCTTGCACAAGACCAGACATAGTACATGCAGTAGGAGTTATTAGCAGATTCATGAGCAATCCGGGTAGACAACATTGGAAAACAGTAAAGTGGATACTACGATACTTAAGAGGAAGTACATGTCTCGCTTTGTGTTTTCGAAAGTCTAATATGGGTTTGGAAGGATATGTTGAAGCTGACAATGATGGTGATGTTGATAGTAGGAAGAGTACAACAGGGTATATTTATACTCTGAGAGGTACTGCAATCAGTTGGGTTTCAAAATTGCAGAAGATTGTTGCTCTTTCTAGTTGTGAGGCAGAGTATGTTGCTGTAACAGAAGCTTCTAAGGAAATGATGTGGTTACAACCCTTTATGCGAGAATTGGGTCAAGACTACGAGGGGAGTGTGTTGCGATGCGACAGTTAGAGTGCCATTTATTTGGCAAAGAATCTTGTTTATCATGGCAGGACGAAGCATATACAGGTTCATTATCATTTCATCCGATCAACTTTAGAAGATGGAGTATTAGCTCTTGAGAAGATTCCCAGGAGTGAGAATCCAGCTGATATATTGACGAAAGCTGTGACAAATGAGAAACTGAAGTTGTGTGCAACTTCAGTTGGTCTTCTTCGTTAAGACACTGAATGGAAAGCCACTACCGATCGAGAGATGATGAAGTTAGTCTCCAAGTGGGAGATTGTTGAGTTATGGAGCCTACACTTATAATAAACTCTACATTGTTAATTAGAGTTTATTGGGTTTTCTTTTTTTGGGTTTGGGCTTGGGCCTGACCAAAGTTATTTAGGTTTATTACCTGAATGTTTGCCCTATAAATATGTAATTATTAAGGGTTTACATTGTGAAGATAGAATTTTAGAGAGATAAAGTGTGAGGCAAAAACCCTATATTCCTTCTTCTTCTTCATAGTAAATCTGGTGGTGGCTGAAGTGGATGTAGCTCAATTTGAGTGAACCACACTATAAATCTGTGTGTTCTTGAGTTCTTCTTTCTTGTGTTTTTACAGATTGTTTTCAAGTAGGTCGGATTTGGGAGATACAAATCCTAACATATTTGGAGCTCAATTTAAAATTAGCCGCTAAAGGTGTGCGTGCCGACACTTTTAGCATTCTCCATATTGAATCTTTGTAACACTTTCTCAATATATTTTTCTTGAGACAACCATAACTTTTTCATCTTTCTGTCACGATTGATTCTAATTCCAAGAATCTGCTTTGCTTGTCCAAGATCCTTCATTGCAAAGGATCTCCCTAGGTCTTGTTTCAACCTATCAATTCTCGTAGCACTTTGACCAACAATAAACATATCATCAACATAAAGTAACAGAATAACAAAATCATTAGGAGAGAATTTTTGCACAAACACACAAGGGTCAGAAGTAGTCTTTTTATATCCGTGTTGCTTCATAAATAACTCAAACTTCTTGTACCATTGTCGTGGAGCCTGTTCAATCCATACAAACTCTTATTCAACTTGCAAACACAATTATCTTTACCCTTTACCTCAAAACCATTAGGTTGATCCATATAAATCTCTTCCTCTAAATCACCGTGAAGAAAGGTCGTCTTCACGTCCACCTGTTCAACTTCCAAATCAAGACTAGCTGCCAAACTCAATATAGTTCTGATTGAAGTCATCTTAACAACAGGAGAGAAAATTTCATCAAAGTCAATTCCCTTTCTTTGACTAAACCCTTTGACAACCAAACGAGCTTTGTATCGTGGATCTGAAGTATGATCATCTTGCTTCAGTCTGTATACCCACCTGTTCTTCAAAGCTTTCTTTCCTTTTGATAATTCTACCAACTCAAAAGTATGATTATCATGTAGAGATTGCATCTCATCTTTCATAGCATCAGCCCATTTATGCTTAGATTCACTATCCATAGCTTCTTCATATGACTCGGGCTCTCCCCCATCGGTCACTAAAACATATTCATTAATAGAATATTTCGTAGAAGGTTGTCTATCTCTTGTTAATCTTCTTGATGGAATTGTAGATAATTCCTCTTGCTCGTTACTAATATTCTCCACTTGAACGTCATGTTCATCTTGAGAATCATCCTGTTGCAACTGATTTTCTGTTGAATTAGGTGATTTAGATAATTGAACTAGATCTGAATATATCCAATCACCTTTTCCCTTCAACTCACTATTTTTAGTTTTATCAATGTTTTCAATAGTCTCATCTTCATAAAAGATGACATCACGACTTCTGACAAGCTTCTTTGCAACTGGATCGTATAATCTGCAACTAAATTCATCTTGTCCATAACCCAAGAAAACGCATTCTCGACTCTTCACATTCAACTTTGATTTTTCATCCTTTGGAATACGAACAGAGCACCTGCATCCAAATACTCGTAAATGATCATACAAAATATTTTTACGAGTCCATACCTTATTTGGAACTTCACCGTTCAAAGCGACTGTAGGACACAAATTAATAACATGTACTACTGTGAGTAATGTTTCACCCCCAAAATGTTTGAGATAACTTTGCTTCTGAAAGCAAACATCTAATCCTCTCAGCAATTGTTTTGTTCATCCTTTCTGTAAGACCATTCAACTGAGGAGTCTTTGGAGGTATTTTCTGATGTCTGATCCCTTGTTGTCTGCAGTATGCATCAAATTGACCATAACATTCACCACCATTATCACTACGAATGCACTTGATCTTTTTCCCGGTCTCTCTTTCAACAAGAGCATGGAACTCTTTGAACTTGTCTAAAACCTCATCTTTAGACTTCAAAACATATACCCAAAGCTTCCTAGAATGATCATCAATAAACGTTACAAAATAAAGAGCACCACTAATAGTTCGTACCTTTAAAGGACCACAAACGTCTGAATGCACCAGCTCTAAGAGTTTTGACTTTCTTAAAGGAAGATTATGCTTGAACGATACTCTAGTTTGTTTTCCAGTAATACAATGAGAACATTTCTCCAAATCGGTCTCACTCAAACCAGAAATAGCATTTTTCTTAACCAACAGATTCAATCCCTTTTCACTGATGTGACCAAGTCTTCTGTGCCATAATTTAGAAGCATCTTTACTCCGTACAACATTCACACTATCCTTGCATATCGAAGTTTGCATCAAATATAAATTAGAATATTTCTCTCCTCGAGCTATAATCAAGTTACCTTTAGAAAGTTTCCATTTTCTAGAACCAAAACTACTCATGAAACCATCATCATCAAGTTTTCCAGTTGATATCAAACTCAGCCTAATATCTGGAACATGTCGAACATCCTTAAGTAATAATTTTGACCCATTACCAGAATCCAAGCAAACGTCACCAATACCAATAACCTTACTTAAGTCGTCGTTACCCATCTTCAATACTCCAAAATCACCTGAAGTATAAGACGTAAAATAGTTTTTCCTTGGCGTAACATGTAAGGAAGCTCCGGTTTCAAACACTCAACTCGACTCATTACATACAAGGTCAATTGTATTCTCATCGTGTATAGTTACAAGATCATTTGAAGTCGCTATTGATACGCGATCTTCACCAGCATCTTTATTTTGATTAGATCCGCTCATTTCGCGTTTCAACTTAAAGCAGTCTTTCTTAATGTGCCCCCTTTTACCGCAATGATAACATTCAGTTAACTTGTACTTGGATTTGGACTTACTTCGACTCTTATGTCTCGCATTGTCTTTTCCACCCTTATTCATTGGTCTCCCCTATTTTCAGTAACCAACTCATTTGAATTTATCGAAAACCCTTGAGATTTTCTTCTTAATTCTTCATTCATGACGCCACCTTTGGCCATCTGTAGAGTTATTGCACCATTAACAACATAATTACAAAGAGAAACCTTAAATGTTTCCCACGAATCGGGTAGAGTAGTCAATAACCAAAGTCCTTGAACATCATATTCAAACTTAATTCTCATGCCTGACATCTGATCAAGAACACCCTGAAACTTATTTAAATGATCAGCCATAGAAGCAGTATCATTATATCTCAAATGAATTAATTTCTGAAGCAAGAATAATTTATTACTTATAGTCTTTGAAGCATATGAATTTTCAAGTTTATTCCATAAAGATTGTGCATTTGTCTCATGTTGGATGTGATTGTAAACATTCTCTTCAACAAACTGATGAATAAAAACACAAACCTATTCATGCTCAAAATTCCATTCCTCGTCAGATTTGGATGCAGGTTTCTCACTACCAAAAACGGGTAAGTGTAAATCCTTAACAAATAACAAATCCTTCATCTTTCCTTTCCAAATTTAATAATTTGAACCATTGAGCAAAATCATCCTACTTGTGTTTATCTCCATAATTCAATCAAGTCCTAAATAGCTAACCAAGCTCTGATACCACTTGTTAGGAAAAAATGTATATTATATTCCATACTTGATTGAAAAACTTAGGAGCAAATAAAGCACAAGTAAAAGCGGAAATAAATAACACAATGTACACACATAATTTTTACGTGGAAAACCTCCTCGAACCAAGGAGTAAAAACCACGGGACTTTACGTCCAGTTCAAACTTCACTAAAATCAGAGTCGGGAATACAAACAAGGTATAACAACCTTTTAATACCGCAAAAAGATAAAAGGCATACCCAAAAAGATACAACTTTTTGGTCCCAAACAAGTCAAATAAAAACTTAAATTAGGAAGAACCTTTAAGCCCTAGAAAAACTCTATTTGAATCTCCGTGAGTTTGATGAACTTGCGCGGCTGTATGCGAAAATCTGCTACAATATTTTCTCTTTCTTCCTCTCTTTTAATTTTTAACTTCTGTTTCTTAATGACGACTGTCGCTCTTTAAATACTAGAGCAATTAAGTTATAACATAACTCTTTAAATACTATAATACCCTTAATGAATTAAAAGTGAACTTGAACCCTATTGGGCCTTTTTCATAGTTGGGAGTCCAAACAAAACCCAACATAAACAAATTAGATGGGAAAGAATAATTTTCAGGAATGGGTGAAACTTCCGAAGACAAGGAAACAAAAGTGTCACCATTATTAGAAGAAACATATTTAGAGATGGATTCTCCTTACATATTTTGACATTCAGTACATATGAACTCACTTCCATTATATGTTAAGAATTTATTTAATAGATTTATCAAACTGATTTTTCATAAAAATAAAAAAAAAATAAGAAAATCTTTAAGTGTTTTGACAGATTATTATTTGTTTGCAATAAATAAGGTCCAATTACATCAACTATAATCATAAACAATGGTCAACATTAAAGAAGTATATATTTGTGAAACATGGTTCACGATAAGGACCCCATGAATCAATATGAATCAATTGAAAATTTGTTTCTCATTTGTTTTGACAAATTATTATTTGTTTGCAATAAATAAGGTCCAAGTACATCAACTATAATCATAAACAATGGTCAACATTAAAGAAGTATTTGTGAAACATGGTTCACAAATATGAATTAATTGAAAATTTGTTTCTCATTTGTTTTGGCTTAAAAAAAAATCATTTTATGTTGTTTAGCCTTAGGACAGATTTCACATAATTGAATTATTTTTAATTGTATTAATTTTCAGTGAAGAGTTTTGAAATTAAAGAAAAATGTTTCAAAATATTGATAGAATGATGACCAAGACATTTGTGCTAAATTTAAGAAGTATTACTTTCATTAAAACTAGAATCAATACATGAACAAATTCTATTTTGGACACATGAATCATCCTTATGATAATTAAAAATAGAATAGTCTAGGACATAAAGATCTCTCAAATTTCTTCCAATAACTATTATCTCTTTCTTCTCAAAGTCTGTAACAGATATTTGTTTGGGAAGAAAGTATAAAGAAGAATTTTGAGTCAACTTAGTCACTAATATCAAATTGTATTTAATGTTGAAATGTATAGGACACCGGTTGGTAGTATTTTCAAATGGATTCTCATTGAACCTATATGTTTGACTACTTTGAAAAAAACATCGGGTGATAATGCATCATGCTTAGATCAGAACGTAAATGTCCACTAGCTCTTGTATCTATAATTAATGAACCAATATTCACATATTAATTAATTGAATAAGTGCAAAAGAAAGAATGATTATTCATACCTGCATAACCCATTATAGTGAACAAATATCACTTTATTTCCTTTGAGTGCATTCATTACCTATTGCAGATTAAAATTGTGAGCTGAGATGTTGAATTATTCTTCCCTACTTCAAGAGAAGAATCAGTCATATTCACCTTATTCTTGTCCTTCACCATTGGGTCTCTTGAGCCCCCGATACCATTCAGGATATTTTGGAATTTTGAAGCAACTTTCAACACTATTTACATCCATCCCACAGTAAGACCACAACATCTTTCTTTTGTCCTTCTTGCTTCATTTTTTTCATAACCGACATTTTTATCCTTAAACTTAGCATAGCCAAGTTCTCGAATTCTTTGTCACCACTAGTCATGTTTATCAAAATCATTTTATTGTTTAAAAAAAATATGGACATAAGGGGTTAAGCACATAGCCCGTAAATACACTTAACCATTTAACTAGGCGCATAACTTGTCGTCTGACAAGTTCAAACTCAGGACTTCTCATGAAGGCTGAAGATATCCATCTCTTGTTATCGCTAAGCTAGTAGAAGGAAGGTATTTTGTTTTTTAATCACCAACAACGGTGGAAACATAAGGTAGTGAATCCAATATTATAATTTGTCTCCTCACATTAATATATATATATATATATGTCATTTAACCTCATAAGAAATTGAATCAGCTTATCTGTTGAAATTTTAAATCTCAGTCCACATTTTTCGGATTGTTGTAGTGTAGATGAAAGATTCATAAATTTATTTCGAAATTGTATTAAGAATCCATGACCTAACCATACAATCAACCATATTCCTCACGTTTCGCAGATGTGCTTAAAATGTAACACAACTTCATCTTAGCACTGAGTGTGATCTTCACCACTCGGTTCTAGCTGAGAAAGTTTTCTTTAAGGAGTTGAATCAAGATTAGACTCGCGGTAGGATGGTCTGAATTCTGAAGTGGCAGTAATTTCTCATTGCATTTCACTATGAGATCATTCACTTTTTTAATCATTGCATTTCTCTTTTTTTTTGCTCGAATTCTCTTGCTCTGATACCATCTTGACAAATAACAAAAAAGGGGGAAATCATCTGCGACGCTGCTCTACACTATATTCAACAAAGAGGCCGCAGCTGAAATGGATAGCATTTGAGTTAGGGTGATTCATTAGACTTGACAAATCTAGTTTCTCCACCAAACACCACACATTTTGTGGGTTGATGTTTGGAAAAGGATTTGTGCTAACTAGGATTTCTTAAGTAGAATTCTATGTTTTTTTATTAGGTGAGGGCATCTCTATTAAATTCTAGAAAGATATCTAGTTTGAAAGTCATGTTTTTTTATGTTATGTGTCGCCTCTATGTGTAAGGATTCCATTGTGGGTGAGATGTTTGTTTCAATTTAGAGGAAGTATTATTCATATCGTCTTATATAGAATTGAAGGGAAAAGAAATGACGGTTTTGATTCTTATAGGTTTGCTCAGTACTAGGATGTGCTTGCACTTTATATAATATTTTATTATTCTCTTGTGACCTTTTATAGAACTCTTAAACAGCTTTAAAAATGTCATTTTTTTTAGTTGGAGCATCTTATAATATTAATAATTAGCTTGTGATCTTATTTCATTTATTGATATTTAGTCTTTTAATGAATAATATTTTGACAAAATTAAATGAAAAAAAAGATACGCACTAAAGTTGTAGGCATATACAACTTATTGTTTTTAACTCCCTACATTCTTTTATGGAAGGATCCCTTGAAAAGAAAAAATTAGGTACTAAAAGTTGAACACAAAAAATATTTTGGAATATATTAAGAGAATACATTTTAAACTTTTGAAAATGAAATTAAAATCTTACAATGACAAGTTAAAAAAAAATATTATTAACAATGCAATTTAAAATATAAGATATAAAGTATATTTATAAATTAAAAAAAAAATACAACCATCTCTAATCTTATCAAACTCTTTTACCCTCACTTTGGCCCACAAATCCCCAATCGAAATCGTAACCTTATTTTTATCGGCTAACTAACAATCTCATTCAACATTTCTCCACCAATCTCAATTGACCTCTCTTTTCTCGAGACTTTACATTCACTTCGGTCAAACAATTAATCTCCTCACATATTTTGTAATATACAACCCAACTTTCTTATCATCACTTCAACCTAATCAACTCATCATTCCACACTTATCCATCTCATCAATATATATATATTCAATTCTTAACAAAGTTTCATCATTAATTATTTTATTTCGGTTACTTTTTTATATATATACTTTTATATATACATATATATATATATATATATTAATATTTTTTTATTAATTATTTTAAAAGTAAACTTAATAGTCTCATCTAAAATATTATATATATTAATTATAAAAACTGCAAGAATAATAAGAGTTTCAGTTATCATATATATTAATTATAAAAAAATTATTAGTTAGTGAAATTTTGATCATTTTATCATAAAACTCGTTTATAAAAAAAAAATTATTGCATTAATTCCTAATATTGTTTGGTTTGTTTCAAATACTTTAATTCCTAATTTTAAATGTTTGTTCACTTAAAATACTTTTTAATTTTAAGATAATTGTGTTTAGCTAGATTTGAATATTCATATGTATACACTAACTTGGAATAATTGAAATCAAGTATTTTTGTTTAATACTCCTATTTTTATTAAATAATAATGTGTTTTATAAATTTAATTAATTTTATTGTGTAACTTCTATTTTTATGGTAATACTTTTGTTTTTTATACTCCTATTTTTAAAGAAAAAATGTTAGTAGAAAGAAACTCAATAAATATAACTTACCATCCATATATATTGATAATTTTTATTAAATATTTCATCTAAATAATTTGATTATTTATAAATAAATTCAACTAAAATAAACCCTTCTCATCTAAAAAGTGATCTATAATTATTGAGATTTTTTATTAAATATTAATATTAATTATGAAAATTATTTTAAAAAATTAAATTATAAAAAAATATAATATATTCACTAACGGATAATAAATATTATTATAACCTCATATCCATAAAATAAATTATTCAGCTTCATTCTAATTTATAATTAATTAATGGAAATAAAATTAACTGATAATATTATTATAATCTTCAATTCATATATATTAATAATTTATCCAAATAATTAACATCAAACAAAACAAAACAAACCTTCAGTTTATTTCAGCCATAATTCATAACTAATTAATGTAAATATTGTGGAAATTGAATTATAAGAATTTCAACACCAACAAAAAAAAAATGAGTTTCATTTTACAAAATTTTAGAAAATTGTTTAGGTGGAACAAATAAATTCATAAACAATGAATACTTTATTTTTATTATTATTAACTTTATTATTATTATTTTTTTTTGTCATATTTTAACTTTAATGTTATATTGTTGTTTATTCAATATCTACTTTATTTTGATATTTATATATGTATTTGTCTTTCCATTTGGTAATAAACTTATTTATTTTTCTTGTCACTATTCTATATTTTGGTGATTTGAAATTGAAATAATAAGATGTTTATTGAGAATGTTATCAAACTCTTAGTCTTTTGATATTATACTTTTCATTCTCTACTACTTTTTCATCTATTTCATTTAAAATGAAATTATCTACAAGAACATAAAAAGAGAAATTTCGAACATCAATTTTATTGTTTGAATGTGTAAAACCACTAAATCCTTATCTTTCAATCATATTTATTAATCTATGTAATTTAATTTATAAGTTTTGATTGAATCGACGCTATGAATAAGAGTTTTGTTTGATATTTATAGTCTCAAATTGATAGGACTTTTAATTGATATTTATAGTCATAAATTTTGAAAAATTAGAACTTCTTATTTCTCGTGTGTTGAAAAATTATATATTTTTTTAATTAACATATGTACTAACTCACCTCCGTGGAGTGGACGGACTTTTTGCTAGTTTATTCAATAACAATTAAATAAAATATCAAATTAAAATAATTTAAAGAAAATAGAAAATCAAATAAGTAATCAAAATACTTTCTTTATTTGCAATAACGAGTTAAATTAACTTAACATAAAAATAAAATCATATGCGGATCCAATCACAGTCTTTTAATAAGAATTCGATAAATATTGTATTTATACTTAACAAATAAACTATTATATTTTATTATAAAACCCATGCGGATTTCCAATAACAAGTTAAATTAACTTACCATAAAAAAATTAAACGCGAATACAATCATGCTCTTTTAATAAAAGTTCGATAAATATTGTATTTATACTTAACAAATAAACTATTAGATTTTATTATAAAACCAATATATTTTAAAAAGTATTGAATATATTTAAAATATGGCCTAGAATATTTATATTGTATGCCCTAAAAATAAGTTAGGAGACATTAGTTTAGTGAAATTGTTTGGAAAAGTCTAATGATTATTTGAGTTACTTGTAAGCGTATATTATGGGGAAATTGGATGAAATGACCCTACAAATAAGGCTATTTGCATCCGTGGTCACCAGATAATTGAAATTGATCTGGTGACCACTTAATTTTTTTTGGACGAAATTACCCTTTTCGCGTAACGCGAAGGGACTTCGCGTTTCGCGAAGTGAGACTCTGTGAAAAGTCCAGAATACCCTTACTATATAATAAAATCCGGCCATCTTTTTTCATTTCTTTTCTTCTTCTTCTCTCTCTTCCCTTCCTCTTTTCTCCTCCTTCTCTCTAATCTCGCCGGCGACGGAGTTCAACGGCGGCACTCAATGAGCTCCACGACGAGCACAAGCACTGTAACAATTGGTAAGTTTATGTATTTCAAGTTTATTGTTGTTCATTTATGCATTTTCGAATCACTGCGTTGTTTAGGGTTTCATCTAATGATACTTCCCGTTTCGCGAAGTACTTCCCGTTTCGCTAAGTACTTCCCGTTTCGCTAAGTACTTCCCGTTTCGCGAAGGGTTTCCATTTCACAGTATTAATTATCCCGTTTCCAATTTATCTTGCAGCCGAAGTTTTCGTTTTCTATAATGGAGAGTGGAAAGTTGATGCTAATGGAATATGGTTTTTTGATGCCTCTTCAATCAAAACATTGGATTTACCCCAAAGTACTCGTTATGCTGAATTAATTGATAAACTCCATGAAAGACTTCAAGTGCAGAAATCTACCTATGATTTAGTGCTGCAAGTGAAGTATGATATTCCGAATATCACAAATCCTAAACCCGTTTTTATTGAAGATGATGAGGATCTGAACATATATTTATCACGCTTGATTTTGGGTAGAACTGTGTCACCATTGTTTGTGTCTGTAGTAGAGAAGTCACAATTTACTAAAGAAAAGATACCACTACTTACCTACCCAACTCAAGAAAGTATTCTCCCACAATTTACTCAGAAAATTGTACCAGAAGCTTTACCCTCGGAGGTCTTTGTTGAAAGTAATGAAGCCGGAGATAACTCTTTGCCTCACATCCCACTTACTCAGGACTTGCATGCATCGTTACCTACACCGCATAGTGCGAGAAGAGCATCAACGGGTACACCTACTAGTGCAAGAAGATCATCATTTGGTACACCAAGTAGTGCAAGAAGGTCATCATTTGGTACACCATCGACAGACATATCACCCACAGACATATCACCGACAGACATATCACCGACAGACATATCACCGACAGACCCCTCATTTGCGTTGGCGTTAACTACTGAAACTGTATTGGAAGTCGGTGCCTTCTTTGAAAATAAAAAAGAACTACAACTGATGCTATATAAATATGCGATGGCTAATCATTTTGAATTCAAGGTGGAGAAGTCAAGAAAACATCTTTGGTATGTGAAATGTTTGGATGAGAAATGCAAATGGAGATTGCGTGCCGTGAAAGGTAAATTATCTGAGATGTTTGAGATCCGGAAATTCGACCAACAACACTCATGCTCAGTTCTATCTAGGCCAGAGAAAAAAATGCAAACACCAGCATGGGTTATTGGGCAGTGCGTGAAGAGTAAGTATATGGACCATCACCATAATCACTTGCCTAAGAAAATAATTGAAGACATGCAGGCAACTTATGGGGTAAATTTGACTTATAATAAGGCTTGGAGGCTAGGGAAATGGCATTAGTGGCGGTGCGAGGAACGGTTGAGGATTCATATGAAAAATTACCCTCATACTTATACATGTTGGAGAAGCATAATCCTGGTACCATAACAGACATCCAAACAGACGAGTTCGGGCACTTCAAGTATATGTTCATGTCCCTAGGCCTCTCTATTAGGGGTTTCAAAGCATTTTGTCGTCCCGTATTGTGTGTTGATGCCAGTTTTCTTAAGCACAAGGTGGGAGGTCAACTATTGGTGGCTATTGCATTAGATGCTAATGAACAATTATATCCTGTCGCATTCGGAGTTGTTGATTCAGAGAATAATAACTCTTGGACTTATTTTATGCAAAAATTGAGAGAAGCAATTGGATTAGTTGATGATCTCGTCTTCGTATCCGATAGACACCCAAGCATCGCCAATGCCTTATGTGCTGTTTTTCCAGAAGCATACCACGGTGCGTGCACATATCACATAAAGATGAATATCAACGCGAAATTCAAAACTGATAATTGTCATATGGAGTTTGATATGGCTTCTCGTGCGTACACCGTCCACGAATTCAATCGTTTTTTTGACAAGATAAGGGTTAAAGATAATAGGATTGCTGCCTATTTGGAAGAAATTGGATTTCAAAGATGGAGTAGAGCATTTTTCCCCGGTAAGCGATACAATCAACTAACAAGCAATTATGCTGAGAGTTTTAATAGTCAGAGCAGGGAAGCCAGAAAGTACCCCATTTCCTCAATGGCGGAGTATTTAAGAGTGACAATACAAGGTTGGTTTAATGAGAGAAGAGAAAGAGCGTCCAACCACCGAGAAGTGTTATCTCCAACATATGAAAAGTGGTTACGTGAGGGATTCGAGAAGGCTAGATTCTATACAGTATCATCGCTTAACCGATTCGAGTTTTATGTGCATGACAATCAGTCTCATTTTAAAGTCAATTTGAAAGACATGAACTGCACTTGTAGGGTATTTGAAGTTTCTGGTCTTCCTTGTACTCATGCAATGGCTGCTGCCCGTCACCGCAATTTGGTTTGTTATGACTTTTGTTCAAGGTATTATTCAGCTCACATGTTCAATCTATTTAACCAATTGTTTAATCGTTTTATTTTCCATTCTTACAGATATTACACAACTGAATCTTGGATGAATGCATATGCGGAGACATGTTACCCTGCTGGTGATGAAGACGATTGGGATATTCCCGAAATGATCAAGGAACGAGTATGTCTAAAACCACCCGTGAAGGTTAAGAAAGGGCGTCCACAAACAAAGCGTAGGTCATCTCAAGGTGAGGTACGTAAGGCTCCGAGACGATGCACCTCATGTGGTGGACTAGGACATAATAGGGCCACATGCAAAGCAGTCATGCCTGCTCCATCTACTGCAAAAACATCATCATCTAAGCATCATGACTCATCTTCTCAACAGCACGAGCCATCATCTCAACAATATGAGCCTTTAGATTGATTGGGATTGGGATAAGTTGTATAAGTGTTTTGGATAAGTTGTATTATGTTTTGGATAATTTGTATTATGTTTTGGATATGTTGTATTATGTTTTGGATAAGTTGTACTCGGATAAGTTGAACTCGGATAAGTTGTAATCGGATAAGTTGTAATCTGTATGTTGTATCTAGTTTATCTGCTTACTGTAGGAGCACTTAACGCTTCGTTAAGTACTTATCGCTTCGTTAAGTACTTATCGCTTCGTTAAGTACTTAACGCTTCGTTAAGTACTTAACGCTTCGTTAAGTACTTAACGCTTCGTTAAGTACTTAACGCTTCGTTAAGTACTTAACGCTTCGTTAAGTACTTAACGCTTCGTTAAGCGCTTCGTTAAGTAAAACTGGGTTTAAGTGAGTTTAAGTTAGTTACTTGGTACATTGATTTATATGTTCAATTCTTTGGTTTTTAAAATATCAGACTACCAACAAACCAGACTACATTAAAACTAAAAATATTTTAACATGAAATGTAACTTAAGTTGAAGTTCTACCCAAAAAGTAATACAAGTTCAGAATACATAAGCACAATTCAAGTTCTATCCAAAAATCAATAAACCATTACAATACAAACTAAGGTTCTGTAATTTGATGAAATAACCGGACCGCCATCTTTTGTCGAAAAAACTCCATTTCATTGGAAGTCACCTTCTCTACACCTAAACCAGCAGTCAAGTATTCCATGTGCATAAGCATAAATACACCACAATCCCCACTTTCATCTGCTCTAGGGACTTCCCCATATTTGGCGACTGCATTTTTGGCTGGGTGTGGCAACCTTTTATATGTCAGTTTCTGGAAATTGAAATTAGGATACCGTTTTAGCTCAGCATCACTGGCTCCCATTGCATATATTCGTGGAAACATCTCACACAAAGGTCTCATGTATGGATCGAGATTCCTATAAATACTCGAGTCGCAGTCATAAACGTCAATGTGATTATCTTGTACACGAACGACGCACAGTACCCAATGCTTGTTGCCAATGTTCAAAGGCACGTAAATATCGTCTACGTGTGGCCATTCTGGCATATGTCTATGAGGCGCTCCCCAGAAGTACTGAGAAAAGACGTCTGATATTGGAAAATTTTCAGGATCTTGTTTATAGTTCGGGTACTCTCGCCTCATCATATCTGCTAATAAGCAATCCCCTATTGATACTTTACAATGTTTATATGTCTTGGGATATTGCTCAATCCTTTTGCGCAACAAGTGGCACACTGCGTCGATTTCCTACAAAAGGCAGCATATATCAAAAACCTTATTCATAAGTTAAAGAATTAATATGAAATGCAAGACTTACAGGATCTTTAAGCCATGTGGACTTTGTTAGAACTCTAACAAACAACTTCTTTCGTGCTTCGCAAGTAAACACAGTCTTTGTCTCATCATTGGTAGCTTCATCTTTCAACCAATTCTGTAATTGAACCAACAACTCATCATCAAATTTTTGAAGGGGATTGATAGTTAATGGATCATTCGTCTTTGGCTGTTTTGACAAAGAAGGGTTGGTGTAGTCTTCATCTTTCTTCTGCTTCCTCACTCTTTTTTTGGGAACTACTCCTTTAGGTGGAGTGTTGTATAATTGGAAGTCATCATCATCGTTCTCATCATTCCCAGCCCTCGAATCCTTCCCATCCTTCCCATCGTTCTCATCCTTCCCATCCGTGGCATCCTTCTCAACCTTGACTTTCTTCTCCACCTTCCCAACCTTGAGTTTAACCTTCCCAACCTTGGCTTTCTTCTCAACCTTCTCAACCTTCACCTTATCCTTCTTTTTCTCAATTATTTCTTGCATCATATCGGAGAGCAACATCTCCCCACCATCCACCTTTACATCATTCTCAGTCTCACCACCATCCACCTTCACATCAGTCTCAATCTCCCCACCATCCTCCTTTACATCATTCTCAGTCTCACCACCATCCACCTTCACATCAGTCTCAATCTCCCCACCATCCTCCTTCACATTAACACTCTCAGTTTTATCCTCCACCTTCACACCATCCACCTTCACATCGTCCACCTTCACATCGTTCTCAATCTCCCCACCATCCACCTTCACATTAACACTCTCAGTTTTATCCTCCACCTTCCGATCCGTCATCTCCATCTCATTCGTTATCATCTCCTCCACCTTCCCATCCTGCAAAAATAGAATAACAGTGTGGTCAGCGTTTACTTCCCGAAACATATGATAGAGAGGGAGGACACGAGGGGGACGGGAAGATCGGCCTTGTCAATGTGTTCTTCAGTGAGACGGTTGTAGAGAGAGAGGAATCGAGAGGATAGAAGAGGGAAACAAATGAATGTCCAAATGTTTTATTTTTTAAAATATATGGTATGGCGCGTGCATATACGCGCGCCTCTTCGTCTTCCTACGCGCGCGTGCCGAAGCGTTAAGTACTTAACGCTTCGTTAAGTACTTAACGAAGCGTTAAGTACTTAACGAAGCGTTAAGTACTTAACGAAGCGTTAAGTACTTAACGCTTCGTTAAGTACTTAACGCTTCGCTAAGTACTTAACGCTTCGTTAAGTAACTAGCAGAAACGATATCATCTGCAAATATCATCACAGCCAAAAGAACAATCAATAAGATGAACCAATATGAACTAATAAACCAATATATGAACAAATATGAACATATATGAACAAATATAACCCAATATGAACAAATATGATTCAATATGAACAAATATCACCAAAAAGAACATATTTAGGGTTAGGGTTTCATTAAGAAATACAAATAAGAACATAAATCTGTTATACAAACATAGATTCGGGGATTAGGTTTCTTATCTTGTAGATTTCATTCATAATAGTCGAAGTCGCCGGAGTTTACGCCGCCGGCGACAAAATCCGGAGGAAAGAAAGGAGGAGAGAGAAAGAAAATGAGAGAAATGAAAAAATTTGAGTATATATATCAAGACTGTTTCACTTCGCGAAACGCGAACTCCCTTCGCGTTACGCGAAAAGGGTAAAATCGTCAAAAAAAAAATAAGTGGTCATCAGATCAAAAATTATTAAACATTACCACGGATGCAAATAGCCTTATTTGGGGGGTCATTTCATCCAATTTCCCTATATTATGTCGATTTTAATTTAGTTTTTATAAAGTTAAGATTTATAAAATTATAATTTAATAATACAGTTAATTTTATTCTTACATATAATAAAACAAATAGAAACTAAGCATAAGCACCTATGGCCTAATGGATAAGGTGCTTGACTTCTAATCAAGCGATTGTGGGTTCGAGTCCCACTAGGTGTGTTTATTTTTTTAACTCTTCTTGTTTTCCTTTAATAGTAAATTCTAACAACTACAAACTTGAATTCACTCCCTATGAGATGGAGACCCTAAAGTTTACTAATTTTAAGGATTATCCAATGATAAATGTGTTTTTTGGTAAGATAAAATCTCAATTTACAAATATGATAATTAATTATAAGCAAGTGTGTATATAGTGAAAGTTAGTGTGGTTGGACATCCTTTCACAATTTAGTTTTGGTTGAAAAGATTATTACCAAAAATTGTGTTAGTATATTAAAATTTGTTGAAAATAAGTCACCTCATCCCTAAAATTGTAAATGAAAAAGTAAATTACGATGCCAACAAATTTAAAAGATAAGATTTGTGAGGAGTTAAAGAGTTTGTAAAGTAACCCTTCAAAAATCATCCCAATTCAACATCAAGAAACTAAGTTTGGAGAAAATAAGATTTCATGAAATTTTGAAATAATATGTTATGGCTTGACCAGGACACGCCGCTTAGCATCTTCTGTCGTCCACACTGCATCCTATCTAACACACCAAATAACATAGTTGTGACTACCTCAATCCAATGGTATTCAATGAGGCAGTGACACATGTAAATAAACACACGAAATAACATAGTTGTCACTACCTCAATCCAATGGTATTCAATGAGGCAGTGACACATGTAAATAAAGATGTAAATAAAGTGAAGATTGTCCTCCCTCATTTCTTACTTTTGCTTTACTCTTTTAACATGTGTCACGGCCTCATTTGATACCAGTATCTATAAGGGTATGATTAAACTAACTAATCAAATAACACAACGATGCAAATGAGGCAGTGACACATGTAAATAAAGAGAAGATTGTCCTCCCTCATTTCCTACTTTTGCTTTGCTCTTTTAACATGTCACTGCCTCATTTGATACCGGTATCTATAAGGGTATGATTAAACTAACTAATCAAATAACACAACGATGCAGTCCGTTTGCGAAACAAATGAAGTGGAGCCCTAACATGTACACTACAATTGCCCTAAACACAAGTTGTATACACCTACCATTACATTACCATTACATAACCCAACTTTTTAATCAGCGTCAGCGAATTAAAATTTAAACTCAATATTACAACGAACTTTTTGACAAATTTATTTTAAATTTGTTGAAATTCTCGTATATAAAAAAATAAGTGGCTGATATTCGATTAAATCACAACATAATCCAAATGCAATATAGGAAGATTTTTTTTTTTTTGAAATTGGGTGTTATCAAAATTTCCCTAAATCTTGGAATTTCATATTAGAAAATAATCCAAATAAAAGAGAAAAAGAATAAGAGAATGAAGGGCCTGGAAATTTGCCATGCCTAGGCCTGGCCTTTTCAAATAACACCCACAAACCTTTCAAAGTCCGTTTGTTTTGGGCTGCAAATAAAGGGAGCAGACTAAAAATTGAAAAAATAAAATAAAATAAATGGGGGTGCGAACGACGCCGTTTTGAAAGAGGGCCATTTTTCATTTCTCCAGTGAGGTTTCGACCAATAGAGAAGGTGGAGGGCGAAGGAGAAATAGAAAGAGAAAAGAGGTCGGCGCCGGC
Source organism: Impatiens glandulifera (assembly GCF_907164915.1). Lineage (NCBI taxonomy): Eukaryota > Viridiplantae > Streptophyta > Magnoliopsida > Ericales > Balsaminaceae > Impatiens > Impatiens glandulifera. The sequence goes on from NC_061866.1 coordinate 36,934,289, forward strand.
GGCCGTTCGATTTTCTTCTCAAGCCGAGAGCTCAAGCTCTAGCCGAAGTCAGCTCATCATCTCCAACAAGAGACGCAGCAGCAGCAGAAGCGGGAGAGGTGACCGAAGATCTTGAAGGTATGAGCATTCTTTGATCTCTTAATCCTCATTGTAAGATTTCTAACTTCAATTCTTGTAATTAGGATCAATGATAAGGAACCTAGAAATCATATGTATAGGATTGGAATGAGGTTATGACCTTTTGATTTTTACTTTTTTTTTTTATTTTTTTAAATAATGATGAAAGCTCTAACCCAGGACATTGTGCCTTTACCACTGAGATAGAAGAGTCGTCTATGTATTGATTTGTACTTGAAATTAAAATCTGTGAAATGTGAATAAAATGGTGAAATTACTGTTTGAAATGTTGGTGTATGCCTTGGTGTTTGATTTATACTTATTTGAGTGAAAGTAAGAAATTAATGTATATGTATTGAAGTGTTGGTTTAGAAAGAAAAAAAAATACAACACAGTTGGTTGATTCTTAACAGACAATGGGTTAAAATTTTGAAGAACTGATTAACATGTGTCCTTGAATTTGTTTCCTATCTGCAATATAATGTTTTGGCCAAGTTTGAGAATGATGGAATGGATTGGATTGGATTGATTTGAAGATTTGATGATGATTTGAGTTGAGTTGAAATCATGGTTCAAAAATGAAAACTTGGTGGAGATTTGAACATATCTTGCAATTTTTACTGATGGAATGGACTAAGAATTTGTCAAATTGAAGTTTAACATGTTGCTAAGAGTTGTGTGAAGTTTGATAAGTGTCTGAAAATTAAATGTTGAATAAACCAAATGAAAATATGTAAAGTTGATTTGATAAATGTGGAACTAATGTAGAAAAGTACTTAAAAGACAATGTTACCCTTATAGAAACGTCATTTGCTAATCTTACTGTATTACAAAGTTAAGTCATCCATAACTTACTTTATTAAGTTAAATTTTAAGCTTAATTTGGGTTGAATCTAAAAAATATAAGTGATTTAAGTTGTGTTAACAATAACCATCTTAAATCTTCTCTTTGTTACTGTGGAATTTTACAATGCTTTATGGTCCATTGCGAATATATTTGGTGTCATTATATTGAAATGTTATGATAAGAAAATTATGTTGTTTGCAGACTCGTTTTTGCAACTGTGGAACTCCTACATCTACTCTTTGTCCACCGATCAACGATAATTACACAATGTTGTCCCGCTTCATCACTAAATCTTCTAGCTTCCGGATCCTAACTCTATTATCTTCAAACAATCACATCTTACAGCTTCAACCCCATCTTCGTCTCCATACACCCTATCAACCGAGTCAGAATACCTTTTGCAAGTTCAGTCTCGTCCAATCGCACTTCTTCTCGAGCAAACGAAATAATGGCGATGAACCAAGGGATCAGAATCGAAACAATGTTGATCAAACAACTACAACTTCAGACCTGTGGAATCTTTCGACTGATGACAAGGATGCAGGATCTGTCTTTGACGAAGATACAGGGGATCTTGATAATGCCGGATTTTCGACCCAAAAAGAGGAATCTTGGCTTGAAGCTTCGGAAGATGAGGCTGATAAAGAGGCCGACATTTTCAAGAGTCCTGAGGTGGTTGTAGGGGATAGAAATGTTAACCGGCATGTAGGTGAGGACTGGTTAACTGCCGATGGATCTGATCCTTGGATGTTGGGGGAGGAAGAGAAGGCTGAAGATTTGTTTGATATTGGAGATGAACCAGCTGAACCGAGCAGTATTGGTGGTGATGATAGAGATGAGCTAGCGAAAATTGAAGTTAATAAACAGCTTCAAGAGGAAGAGAAGATCCTCACTGAAGTGCTTAAAGGCAAGATTCAATGCCTCTGTTTTTTTTATTTTCCTACATTGATCACATCCTTTACATGCTATGATATAGTGAAGTTAACTGATATCTTTTTTAGTTACACTTTTGTTACTGATTCTGAATCCTTTTTCAAATAAAAAAACAAAAGTAAATATATAAACCTGTCTTTGACTAAATTTAGTTTTCAAACGTTTTTGTATCTGAAAACAGATACTAAACTTGTTTGATGAAGGGTCATTTGGATTTAATCCCATCATTGGTCATCTCATCCATTAGAATATTAAAATACCCTTACTTTTTTATATACCATTTTTAAATATTAAATAAAATTATATATTAGCCATTTGACCCAAACAACCCTAAATAATCAATGTTTTCATCAAATAAGGTATTTTTTGCCAAGAAACTCGAATATTAAAAAAAAAAAACTCCACACGATACAAGCTCTTAGTGTTTCTAAATGGTGTGCAATACTGTTTATTGTTGCATTGTAGTTTGAAATAGTAAATTAACTTGTTCCTGTATACAATATGGTGCTTTGAAATTATAAGTTGAATATTGATTCATGTGATTGCAGGACCGGATCGTGCATTTGGGGACCTAATTGAAGCATCCGGTATCACAGATGCTATGATAGACAGCTTGATAGCTTTGAAGGATATGGGGGACATTGAAGGTTTGCCACCTCTTCATGTAATAGAAGATATGCGTTATGAAAAGAACACAAGAAAATCTGCAAGAGCAGACATAGAGCGCCAAAAACAGGAAGATATTGCAAAGGCAAGAGTTAGAGTTGTAGATGAAAAAGGAAGAGCATATGGGACAGGGAAACGAAAATGCAGTATAGCTCGTGTTTGGATTGAACCGGGTGATGGGAAATTTTGTGTTAATGA